>NC_056728.1:783624387-783703215 GCF_019279795.1 Protopterus annectens
CGCTATATAATATGTATCTCCCTGTCTAGAATCCCTGGAAGAATCAAGTGCCACACCACTGAAGCACTAACTGTAAGGCTTAAAATATATTTTAGGTGGAACAGGCAGTTGTTGCAAACTGTTTTTGGAGCCCCCTTTCAAAAAGTAAAATCACAAGTAAATTGGTTTTCCTTTTCTCTTATACCAGCAAAACACATCAGAATCTTCATGTGGTTCTTTTCATTAGCTCTAAACAATGGTGTCTTTACCTTAATTTACCAAGTGAAGTAATGCCAGTCCTTGGGCACATTTTTACAGTTCGCACAATGATAACACTCTTCTATTTTTCTTTTAATTGGTATCTTAATGTGGAGGTCAACAGATAGTTTAATTAGGCTTTCTTACAGAGAAGATTACTTGCTTGCTTACAGTGAAGAGTACTTTCAATTTTTGACAATACTCACTCAGACAAGCTTTAGTAGGATCTTGATGGATTTTTGAATGGCTGCAATATCAAATGGCTAAATATTGAGCAAATAACTTTGGCCAAAACAGAGAATTGAAAACATTTTTTTCTTCGGGTAAGCCACTCTGCACCCCCTGATAAGTTCTATCCAAGTGTATGCACACACACACACCATACACACACGCACATTTGCATATAGCCACATGCACCAGTATTAACTCTGTGATTGCAGTGAGGAAGGGGCCACTTCCCATATGTTTGCAGTTCCACATCCCAGCTAAAGTAGTCCCTGTTAATTTCTGTGTTTCAGTGTTATCAGCTCTATCTTTAGCCATTCAGCACAGTCAGATTGGTACCAGTATCAGGATGAGACCTTTGGAAGCAGTAAAATCTCCCTTCATCATGTTTTCTAACTCAGTATTTTTTTCAGCTTTTTTTGTATTAGGAAATACTTAAGGAAGGCATTAGTATTCCTCAATAGTCCGTATGTATCCTGCTTATGGTGACCATGTAATAAAAATAATTCTAGATTTATAAATTGAATAATAGGGAGAAGGAAATGCTCCGAGTACTGTTAGACATAATGACAGCATCGCAGTTGCCTTTTTATTTAACTGAATTAAAGCATAATTCTTAGGTTGCTTTGAATTTGCCGAAGGGGTGAAGCTGTTACAGAATTACAGTACTTCATTGTACCTGTTCTGCTGTTAATGTGAAACTTCCATCTGGTTGCTTCTGTGCATCTACTCAATTCACGTACAGGTACTGTGTCCATGTACATCATCTGCACTTGTGCATAGAATATACCTGCAAGTCGTGTCTTGTTTGACAGACGATGTTGTTTTCAGCATTAAGCAATGTTTGTAAAGGAACCCTTGCCGTTGCTAGCGGTAGTCTAGGATGGCCCTGAACCTTGCGTGAAAAATCACTGAAACTGTTACATGAGCTTTGACCGTAGTTCCCACAGGTGTACGTAGCAGAAACAAGACTTTTGGTCCACATCTATAATGCTTTTATAGACTAATTTGTTACTTTTGTTATGCATTGTAAAAGTGAGTTTCTCCATGTATTGCAAATCATCTGGATCTGGGTTGCCTTGCCAAGGGCACTAAAAATATATGAACCTTGACAAATCTGATCTTGCAGTCTTGGCAGGTTCCTCATATTTCCACACGGAGCACATTGTATTAGTTGTTGTTTTTACCTTATACGTTTCCTGCATATCCAAGTTGTGCTTTGTAGAAGGGACTTTCTGTTGTATATGGAAGACTTGGGATCACAGATTTTGGAAATGTACATGATAATGATCTCTAAGGCTTTTAAACCTTGTTTTTGGAAGGGGGGTTTTGGCTTCGTATATATTCCCCAGAATTGTACTTCTCCGAAAGATTTTAGTAGCAGACCTTGCAGTTTCATCCAGACTGCTTGTGGAGATGCTGCATTGTCTGCCCACATGTTTGACACTTTGCCCTGATAGCAGATATCACTGCTGTAGATAGCTGCTACACGTTAGCTACTTTTGTGGATCTTTCTGCGTTTCTGTTAGTTTCCTCTGTTTTTTTTTTTTTTTTTTTTTTTTTTTTTGTGAGATGTTTTTTTCTACTCTGCTGTCTGACCGTCAAACTGTTTTCTCTTTCTCCCCATTTGTTTCTTTTGTCGTATTGTTCTGGTCAGAAACAAAGGGTGTTAGAACAATTGATTGCAGCCTTTGTCCTCCAGGAAATTCAGAGATGTTGGTTCCTGTCCTCCCCACTCTATATGATAGTCTGATGTTTCTCCAAACCTCACATTTCGGGTTCTAATGACCCAAGCACACTTCTATGCATGCATCTGTTCTTCAGTACAGCACCTGAATGCTCTGCTTTCTGGGTCCAGGCATCTCCTCCTTTACTGCTCTCCGTTATCTTTGCTTGGTGACAGCAGTGTACTTGGTTTGGTTGCCTACCTCCCCAAGATTAACCATCATCGCCTGTTCATTATTACCCTCCCTAATTTGAAAAGAGAATTGAAGCAGGGACCTTTTTTTTTTGCTTGTGGTGGTGGTTGTAACTGAAC
Source organism: Protopterus annectens (assembly GCF_019279795.1). Lineage (NCBI taxonomy): Eukaryota > Metazoa > Chordata > Ceratodontiformes > Protopteridae > Protopterus > Protopterus annectens. The sequence goes on from NC_056728.1 coordinate 783,626,888, forward strand.
AGTGTAGTATGTGATTGTCTGCCTATCCCATACAGAGTTATAGTAGTTATGTGCAGTGGGCCATAGATAGAGAATGCCCACACTTTGGAGATCTCGTCAGTTGACTTTACCATGCCTTGACTCCAGTTCTGTCCAGCAGTTCAGAACTGGAGAGTTCCTTCCGATCAGGATCTCTTGGCATGGGGCTCCCCAGAGATTGACTTATTCAACACTTAAAATAATACAGTCCTCCTGCCATTCTTTTTGTCCAGCAGAGGAAAGTGGAGTTGATGGTATATGTATTTTTGCTTACTGATGTGGCTAAGAAAATTACATTTTGCCATCCATCGCTTTCCCCATTTCTGTGCCATATTTTAGAATTTGGGAGACTAAAGACGAGGATGCATTATCACTGGAGGGATGAGCAAGACATTTGCAGCTCCCGACTGTGCCCAGTCTATAGCATTGTTGGAGGCTATTACAGTAGAAACCTAAGTGGTCCCGTTTGACTGGGCCAGCCACCAGCATCACTCCATGGCTTATCACCTTCTTAGATTTTTTTTTTCTAGCAGACTTTCTGGATGAAGTCTCAAAGGTGAATGATCTCCATGAAACATTTCACTGTTGTGCAGTGTTGCTTGAAAGACGTTGTTAAACTTTGTGTGAATTCTGTCAAGTTTGCAGAAGATCCTGTTTGTTACAGACACCATTGCTGACTTGGCTCTTCGTATGTATTTTTGTAACCTCTGTGGCTGTTGTAACTTGGTGGTGGGTAGAATAATTGCTAAACATTAATGAGCATTTCCTCATAGGTTTTGTATCTTCACTTGCCTTTTAAATAACTCTTCTCATTGGGGCCCAGCATCCATGTTTGACAGGCTCACTTGTATTCTGTTCAGAGTAGCTAGTTCATCATGTATTCTGATCTTTGCCAACTTTGCTTGAAGATCTTTGAGTTTCTTGGTCTTATTTGAAGGGTATGCTGTTTCTCTTCCCAATGATTGAGTGTTGGAGCTGTCCTGAAGCTATTATTTTTACCTCCTTGTTTTCATTCCAGAGGCATGTTTCAGGGCAGGAGGATCCTTCATGGAAAGTATGTGCAGCACCAGCTATTGTTCTGGTTTTTGTGGGTGAAGCTGTACAGTTGAGAGGGTCTGAATAGATGCTTGTCTCCTGTACAGAATTGGAGAAAAAAGAGCGGTCAAAGCACATCTTTTCTAGGTAGATAGACTGTGTTGTGTGCTGCAGTCAGGCAGGAAACTATGTACTGGAAATACTGTTGTTCAAGACCACTCATTTGAAGTGTGGTGCTTCCAGTGCTTTGATCTAGAATGTGTTCAGTGTAGACATGTGTTCCGCAATTGTTTGGCCTTTGGTTTGTACCATCATCAAGCATTGTTGCTTGAATCATGAGTCTGTCTCTGGCCTCCTCTTTTCACTTTACTGATGTAGGATACAAACTGTTGAGCTTTTGTCATATGCTATCCTCAAGCTGTTGCTGTTTCCTGGGATGCCTAATTTTCATTTAACAAGATTGTACCCAGTAGTCACCCAATGCAGAACTCCTACACGAATTCAGATACGTTATGTTTGTATTCTTCATATCAGCTGAATGAGGTATATATTGCCTTACTTCTGTATTTGAATGTTATCTTTGAGATTTACTATGAAAGGCAGGTGCATTTTATATATCCTTTTCTGGGAGGGGTCTTCTGCAGTGGGTGCTTACTGATCATCTCCTGTATCTGCATGTATTTTCTGTGCAGCAGCTGTGGATGTGTTTGATTTTAAAACTGGGTAGTTATATATGTATATTTCTGTGTATTAAGTTTGTTTCTTGTCTTCCAGGCTGTGTTTGCTCACTTCAGTACATGAGGCTGAACTGAACAGTTCTGAGGCTGGATGTGCTCTTCTAGCTTGACTAGTGACTCTGTAGTACGTGGCAGCAGGAGACTTCCCCCAGCATGGTAGTGTAAGAAAAAAGTATTGCTGAGCCAAGGATAGTAGAAGAGGAAATGACAGCAGTTGGCTTGTATTGACAAGAGCTGCCTTTAGTAGGAGAAGCCATGAAAAATGCCCACTTGCATGTACAATTTTAGACATTAGCACTTCTTTGACCGTGTCCAAAAGTGATGTAGAAATAGGCGGTAGATGTATACGCACAGTTTTATTCTTTGATTCTGAAGTAGATGACAGTTCCAGTGACAGATGATTTTACTTCTGGGTTCTTGTGATTTGAACGCTGCTGTAGTGGTTTATAGAATGCTTTTTATATGAATGTTTCCTGATAGATGCTGAAAATATCTGCAAGCCTTCTCTGAATGTACCCGCCATCACCAGCTCATTAGGCAGGAGCTGCTTGTATCGTACTTGGAATGAGCAAACATTTCAGTCTTGAAAGTACCTGTGTTTTAGTCCACCCAATAATTGCAGGTGAAAATAGAAGTTCAAGTTTGGTCTCGGCACCAGCAGTGTGTTTTGGTAATAAACCAGTGTTGGACTTGGTCACAGGAGCAAGAGAGTGTGGAGACCAGGAAAGTTAAGGATCTGGGAGAGTAGATAAGAGCCAGAGAGAGACATGGAATAAGTAAGGGTCCAGGAGTAAAGGCATGAACTAGGGAGAAGGGCAAAAGTCAAGGTCTGGGAGAGCAGACAGGAGCTAAGCAGAAAGAAGAGATCCAGAGAGAGCAGGTAGCAGTCAGAGCCTTGTTACAAAGCAGAATTCATATTCGCCTAAGCTGACCACAGACTGATGGATGAGAGAGATAGGAACAAGGTACAAAATTGAGTTCCTATACAGTTTTCCCTTCCTGGGAATGTCACCCATGCCATCAGACAGTAGAAACCTGGTAGAACCATCTTAAAAGAAATGGTCACCTCTGCAGCAGTAGTTTTTCCAGCAGGTTAGAGAAAACCTAAAGATTTAAAAGGGAGAGGGTGAAGAGCTACCTGTTCCAGAACACTGTCCTATGATCCTGTAAGCGGAGTGAGGATTGCCCTTACTTATTTCAGAGGAAGACATCCATTTGGCTAATGGGGAAGTCCGAACCCAAGCATGTCTTCCTCTGAAGCCTCCTAAGACATGTGCAGCTTCCCAGCTGAAGTCCAGACCCTACGCCAAGTCAAAACTGACCCTTAGTGAGTCCCAAGCCATGAGCCCTCATCAACATCCCTCACAGAACTTAGGCTAAACTGGTACAGGGCTTTCTCATTTTCTTTCTTTGTTAATAGCCTGACCCAGGCCAGGCTTTGTCAAGAGTTAGGCATTTTAAGCGAAGGAAGGAGACCTCGCGAGTGAGAGAAAACACTCTGCTGAGGACATGGTCTGTATTTCGAGATGTTAAAATGTAGCTGCTCAGTGCCTGTCTGGTTAGAGAGCTGTTCTTTGGACCAAGGTCTGTAAGGAGTTTGAGAAAACTGTGGAGTCTGAGAAGCATGTGTTTTGTCTGCTTCATAAATGTCTCTGGAGGGGGGGGGGGGGAGGGCCTTCCCCTCTAAACATGGCCCTGTCTACCAGAGACATGGTAAAGAAAAATGACCCAAAAGTTTAGAAAGACGTTCTAGAAAAAGTGGCAGCAGTAGGAAAAAGAGAAGTAGGGCGGCACTTAAAGTCCTTCTGTCGCTGCTGTGACTACCATGCCTCCCACGTGGCTACCTCTGTACCCATGCCTCGCCATCTGAAAGGAGGCAGGTTAGCAACATATCACAAACAGTGGGTGAACATTGTCTTGGCCCCATGCCGCAGAAGGATGGTGCCCTAACTGGTAACCCTGGAAACTAATACTTATATTCATTTAGCAGTTCTGGCACTGCGAGAGCAAGGCATAGAGGGGATGGAGTGAAGGAGTGTTGCCCGCTTGCTCCTTCAGGGAATGGGGAGCTCTTGCCAAATAGGTGCGCATGCCTTGGTGCCGATCTGAGAAATCTCATGTTTTGGGGGGAGTAAGATGGATCTGCATGAAGGAAGCAACCCTTATAGAAGCAAGAGAACATCCTTTGCAGTCAGCCCATTGCACGTCTCCACTCCTTCACTGATGACGAATGCATTCAAGGAGGTTAGGCTGGCAAAAAGAAAAATCATGAACCACCCCTGATGGCTGTCTGAATGATGACCCCTCCCGGTACATCCTTGTCCCATCGATGGGGAACTAGTAGGACAGTTGACTGGGAGGCAGCGGAGTACCAACAGGCAGCTGGGGATAAAGTGCCCCCCCCCCCACCACCACCACCACACACAAGTTGTGAGACCATGACCCTGGACATATGGATCCCAGGTATCACTTCCAGGGGCTACGGGGTGCAGTTTTCTTTCAGGAGAAAACCTGATCATGCCCGTTATATATTAAATGTTAGAACAAGAAAGTATGGAGAGAGATCGAAAGGACATGAGGGCAAGGGATTCTGTTCAAGACTCTTGACCCAAGAAAGATAAAGAAAGAAAGGTCACTTGGATTCTATCCCAGTGTTGCTTGTATCAAGACAAAATTGATTTAATAGGTGCATCAGGTACGAAACAATGATTGTACACCTTGCAATAGACCATTCCATATCTCTTGGTACCAGTGCCTTTGATCAGACCAGGATGGGCTCGTACAGTAGGTCTTAATAGTCAAATGCATGTGAACTGCAGTGTAAAGCAAGCTGCTGATACACCTAAAAAAACATGCTAGCAGTCAGGTATGTCCTGCTGCCTTTAAAAAAAGTGTGGAAGCCTGGTTCTTCAACGTTGATCACAGACACATCATTAATGTCACCTCTCAACTAGCACAAAGCCATACATACCTGGGAGCTGGCATTGAAACTCAACATGCTCTCCAAATGGACATACCCTCACAGGACAGTTCATTTGTAGACTATATCAGCAGACTCACTGCAGACCCTCATAAGTGAATGTGAAAGTGGGGAAGGGTATTTCTAACTGTGGTGAACAGGTGAGTTGTGCTAGACATTGACCTCTTGCCTCTCAGAGCAAGAGACAACTGAATAAGTTCTTCTCCAAAGCACCTCACAAGAAAGCTTGTGTAGTAGATGCCTTATCCTTGATTAGAGTAGCCTATGTTTGCATTCATTTTCTTCTCTTGCGTCCCAGCATAATGTAGAGGATAATGGAGGATAAGCCAGGAATGATTTTGATTACACTTTTCTGTCCAAAGCAGCACTGGTTCTCTCACATGCTGCAGTTGGCAAGGGAGACATCTGTCATGGTGCTTCAGCATATATTCCTGTTGTGGTAGTGCAAGGGGTATTTATACACCCCAGCCTCCCATTTTGAACTTGGTAGCTTGGAGGATATGACTAAACTTATCTTTGGGTAGCTTTACTCAAAAGACATGCAAAATGTCTTAAGGAAAGCTAGGAGCTACAGTACTAGCAAATCATATCCAAGTGAAAATATTTTACTCTGGTACCTGCTCCAGCTAAAAAAGGGGATATGCCCATGGTCCTCCAACATCTCTTTCAGCTTTACAACCAGGGTATACAGTAGACTTCTGTAAAGGTACCCCTGTCAGCTGTCTGTTGCTCTCTAAATCTCTCTCTCTCCCCACCATCCAGACTTTCAGCTAAGTATTATTTAAAAGGCAGCCTTCATCTCTGGCCTCCTACACGAGTCTTGGCTCCAGCTTGAAACCTGAACTTCATTCTAGAAAATTGACCCTCACATACTTGAACCAGCCTTCTCTGATGAGCTCAAATTCTTGCCATGGAAACCCGTCTTTCTAATTAAAATTATATAAGGTGGAAGTGTGCCTGAACTCCATTCCCTGATATGTAAGGAACCCTATCTCATTTTTATACAGGGACAGGGCTACCTTGCACATTAGCTCATCTTTTATGCCCAAGATGGTTGAATAAGTCGCATTAATTCAGGGTGTCCAATTGCCAGTATTTTCCCTTCACTTCAAAACAAGAGGTTGGGGGAATATACTCTAGATTTGTACATGCAAGATTTTGTGGAAAAACAAAGAATTTTATGAAGTCAGGATAGCTCTTTGTGGTTTTTACTGAGATCAAGGAAGGGTTGCCTTATCTACATGGAATAATGCAAGGAAAATATTAGTTCCCATTCATCCAGGCTGCGACTGCGATCAATGTCTTTCTAAAGGGGTTAATGCACTCTCAAAACGCAGCAGTTATTCAAATGTAATCTCCAGGGCTAGAACAGGTTTTGCCTCAGCCATTCTAAAGCGCATGCTGCCTTCCAGCTCTGACTGTATTGACCACCCCATCTGTGTGGACAGCCTGCTCTGGTAATCTTCCCTGAAGCAATGATTTAGACCGTGAACCACACTGTGAACATAGTACATTTGTATAGTTAGTTTAAGTTGTAGAAGTTCATGTATAGTCATAATTGTAGTCTAGTTTCCCACCTTTATTCCCCTGTGGTTTGAGAACTTTGAAGGCCAACATAGGTGTCCATCCCCCTTCCTCCTGTGCTTCCTAACTTTATCCATTCTTTTTCATAGATGCATAGATTGTTACTAGGCTAATGACTAGAGATGGGGGGGCTTTCAGAGCCTAGCCAAGTTTTTCTGAAAGAATAATGTCCTTTATCCAAATAGGACATTGAGGGCCAGGCATTTACAAGCTTCCTCTCTCCATAAGGGACATGGGTGCCAGGCTCAGTGTAAATTTCCTATTCCTCATCCACTGGTCTTAGTTGTGCTTAAACTGGGTAATAGACAAACTCAACTTTTTTAGGAGCGGCAGTCTCTGGTTTACATGTATGTCCAGCATGTTCTGCTTAAGTTACAGACAAAACTCTGGTCCGGAGACCTTGTATTTCTGGTAGTCTTTGACATACGAATATGTTGGAGATTCATAAGTGTGGGGTTTGCAGGCAAGGCATCTGCCTTGTAAGCCAAGCATAGATCACCCCTCAGCAGTCTGTAGGAGACTCAGTAGAACAAAAGGGCTTTAAGGTGCTCTGCATAAGGCAGGTTTGTTGTGCCTTGTATTCTTTTTGTAAGGAACCTCTGAAGTCACTCTAGTTGCTGCATATGCTTAATCAGGTGCATACTAAAGGAAGCTTTGTACTGCATGATTGGTCTGATAAGGGCAGAGTACAGTGGGATAATGACCTCTTTGAACCTAGATGCCATGCCCCTACTTATAAGTTGTACAAAATAAAAAGATTTCCTCACCATTGTGATCACGTGATGGTTAGAGGTAAGGCTACTGTCCATGTGTGTACCCAGATGTTTGACCACTGGGTAGACCCTTAGGGGCTTATCAACATAGTAATTAGCCAGGATGGCTGAGTTCCCAAAGAGTACAGATTTTCATCGTGTTACAGTGCTGCAGCCATTACACTTGGGTTATCCTGCCGTCAGGCAGTTCCCCAGTCGGCCTGAGTTCCAAAGTCTTGGTCCGGCGTCGGTTGCTGTCACCTCCTTCCTGACGTCAGTGCGACAGGGGTATATAAGATGCAGCCGACGCCATTTTCTTCAGTCTTTCTTGCCCCGCGGTGCCCAAAGCAAAAGCAGTTCCTAAGTGCCAGTCGGCCGACTCCTGAGATTTTCATTTCATTCTGAATCCAGAACCAAAGTCTTCTACAAAGCTAAGTACCCCGTTGGGGAAACTTTTTCTTGCCTCAGACCGATGTCATTAAAAGTTAACTGTATTTCTTGTGGGAAGCAAATACCTCATAAGGATTTCCATTCCTGTTGTATCCCATGCCTAGGCCCAGAACACAAAGTCACTGGTTGTCGGTTTTGTGCTGTGTTTAACAAGCGCACTATTAAACATCGGTTTGATTTTGCCCGACATTATTTTGGCAGAAAATTCAATTACACCATGCCGTTGGAACATCCGACCGGAATACATAAAAAGCGCAAAGACAAGGACAGGCATCCGAGGCCCAAAACTGACGACGAGGCCTCTTCTAGGCCAGTTGCCGGTTCTCCGGTTTTCAGCGAGGCACCTTCGCAGCCCCTGACGACTGCTTCTACAGAACCACAGGCTGCCTCCGGCTCCCACGTGGAGCTGGCTGGGCCTTCGGACGCACAAGTTTTTCAGCCTACCGAAACTAACCCTTCAGAGGGAACTGAAGTAGCTGAGCAATCCGCAGCTTCAGAGAGTGTTTTCAGACCTACCCAGTTAACTATTAAACCCTCTGCTAAGTCTAAGCCCCCCTTAAAAACAAAGAAACAAATACAGCATTCTCCAGGACAGGCCTCCATGCCTAAGAAACGAATGCTCAAAATGGCCGAAGACCTAATCACATTGATCAGGGGGTCCCATCCCCCACCTGATAAAAGGCCCAGACAGGATGCAGACTATGAATCATCCGACCAGGTGTCCATTTCTTCAGATTCATCCTTAGACCTAGGATACTCTTTACCCCCTTATGAGGATTCTGATGCTGAGGAATCAATTCCATCAGCCTCTCTGCCTGAGGACTACTCCTTTGGGGAAACCTTACATACCATGAGGGTGCATTTCCATTGGGAAGGCCAGGATTACTCAGAATCCAAGAAAAGGCTCAGAGACTTCCTTTTATTACCTCAACACAGACCCCTTGCTATTCCGCCAGTTTTAGATATTGTGGATGATGTGTACACTGAATCCAGCTTAAATCCTGACTCCTTACCTCCAGCCTCAGTTAAACCTGATAGATATTAGAGTCCCTGACTCACACAAATTTTTGTATAAAAGCCCTGTTGCTGACTCTGAAACTATTTCTCAGGGACCCAAAGGGATTAAGGCCTCTTCAGCAAAAAACCCAGTTCCCTCTGACAGAGATTCCAGAGCATTAGACAGATGGGGAAAGAAAGTATATACGTCTGCAACTTTAGCAATGAGAGCCTTAAATTGCCAGTTTCACATGCTAAAATATCAGCAATTTTTGATGTCTCAGTTGAAACAAAAAATGCTTCCAGATTCAGATCCTCCTAATTTTAAAGAAATGCAGGATTTATTGCATGCAGGTGAATAAGTGGGAAAACGTACTTTGAAATGTGGTTTTGATTCTTTTTAGGCCTTCTGTAGAGCAGCAGTTACAGGCTCTTGTCATTAGAAGACAAGCTTGGTTAAAAGAACATATGTTACCAGATCATGTTAAAGCAAAATTATTGGATGCACCTTTGCAGCGGGATGTTTTGTTTGGAGTTAAGGCAGAAGAGGTATTAAAGAAGATGGAGGATAAGGCAAAATCTATGCAGACTGTGAAGGATTTCTTACAGGTTCAGCCTCCTCGATTTAGCAGAAATTGGCCAACTAAGAATTGGTCCTTTCCAGTTACAGATAGACCTCAAAGTGGCAGATACAGACGTCCAAGAGGTAGATGTCAACCACAAGGTCCTTACAGGCCTCGACAATGGGGTACACCAGGCCAGAAAGAAGGTGAAGACAGACCCCAACCATATCAAAAGCAGCCTCAATGACTTACCACTACAGCTGCCAAACAGCTCTCTCTTGGCAGCCCCCTTAGGAGGAAAACTGGCACTTTTCTACCACAATTGGCATTGTATCACCAAAGACAAATGGGTTCTCAACATTGTATCTCAAGGTTACAGGTTCCACTTTCACACTCTGCCAAGGTTAAAAGGAATGCCAAATCTGCCACCAAATCAATGGGCAGAGGCTCAAAAACAAATTACAGCACTCATGGACATGAGAGCTTTTCAAAAGGTACCACCACAGGAGCAAGGACAAGGATTTTACTCAAGACTCTTTCTGGTTCCCAGAAAGGACAAAGCCTGGAGGCCCATTCTGGATCTTTCTTCTCCAAACACTTACCTGGATGTTCCGAAATTTAAAATGTTGACACTATAGCAGCTTCTTCCCATGCTGGGCAAGAAAGCTTGGCTCATGACCTTGGACCTCAAGGAGGCATACCTGCATATCCCTATCAGACAAAACTGCAGAAGATACCTCCGATTCATAGCTGGTTCAATGCACTATCAGTTCTCTGCACTGCCCTTTGGCTTATCTACTGCGCCCAGGGTCTACACAAAGTGCCTGGCACCAGTAATTGCATTTTGCAGACAGAAAGGAATTCAAATTTATCAGTACCTGGATGACTGCCTGATTCAAGCAGAGAGCAAGGACATTCTTCTAAAACATCTGGCGTTCGTAAAAAAGTTAAGTTGCCTGGGGTACACAGTAAACGAAAAGAAATCAAAACTAGTGCCCTCACAAGAGATATTCCTGGGTGCCAGCTTGAACACAATGGCCCAGATGGCTTATCTCACGCCAGACAAGCAAGGACAACTCACTCAATGCTTTCATTTGATGGCAACAAAGACCCAACTCCCTGCAAGAAAAATTCTGCAGGCCTTGGGTTACATGGCATCCTGCATACTACTAATTCCATATGCCAGACTGCATATGAGGAAACTACAATGGTACCTAAAGAGTGTATGGTCTCAACACTGTCAAAGTTTGGAAACAGTTATACCACTAATTCCTTGCCTTCAACAGGAGTTTCGATGGTGGGCTCAAGCTTTTCACCTCAACAAGGGACAGCCTTTTACTCAACCCACAGCCAGGCAAACACTGACAACAGATACATCGGATTACGCCTGGGGAGCACACATGGCAGGAAAATCTATTCAGGGCGAGTGGCCCGCAGAGCAAAGGCATCTTCACATCAATCAAAAAGAGATGCTAGCTGTACAAAATGCCCTTATAGCTTTCAAGGACCTGCTGCATCCAGGACAACTATTACTAAAGACAGACAGCACCACAGTTATGTGGTACATGAACAAGCAAGGGGGCACACACTCCTACCCCCTCTGCAGACAAGCCATGACCTTGTGGAACACTGCTCTAGACTACCAAGTTCATCTGCAAGCACAATTCCTGCCAGGAGAGAAAAACACCCTGGCAGACTACTTAAGTAGAAACATCATGGATCCCCACGAATGGGCATTGAATCCAGAAATATTCATAATGATAACACAAAAATGGTGGAGCCAGGACATAGATCTGAACTGCCAACTACAGAAATTCTGCACAAGGAGTTGCCATCCACAAGCATGGAAAGTGGATGCCCTCTCATTCAGCTGGAAAAACCTACAAGTATAATCTTTCCCACCTCTACCTCTCCTTCCAAAAGTACTCATAAAAGCCAGGCAAGAAGAGCCAAAGATGATCCTGATTGCACCAGACTGGCCACACCAGCACTGGTACCTAATCTTAAAGAACTTAGCACAAGAACCACCCTGGATTTTGCCTCAAATCCCACATTTGCTGACTCAGCAGAACAATCAGATACTTCACAGCCCGCTAAAGACCTTAAACCTAGCTGCATGGAAAATTCCTTAGTCAAGCAAGCAATGCCTCTCTCCAAAGCTGTTATGGATGTCATTCTGGAGGCCAGAAGGCCTAGTGCCAGGAAAGCCTATTCGGATAAATGGAAGAGATTCTGTGCCTGGAACCAGGCTCACAGCCTTGACCCTCTTGTCCCAAACATTCCTTAGATACTACAATATTTAACTGAGATGCTGGACAAGGGCCTCTCCTTTTCATCCATCAAGATCCACGCCTCTGCCATTTCTGCTCATTACAACACGGATCCACCAATTTTCTCTAATCCGTTGCTCAAACAGTTCCTCAGAGAGGCTAAAAACATAAGACCGCCCCGTAGAGCCCCTACTCCAACTTGGGACCTCAACTTTGTTTTTGAAAAATTAACTTTACCTCCTTTTGAGCAAGCTAACACAGCAGAATTAAAATGTATCTCTTGGAAAACTTCTCTGCTACTGGCAATAACATCAGCACGAAGCGTTTCGGAATTACAGGCACTAATGGCAGTGGAACCTTTCCTCATTTTCCACCAGGACAGGGTCTCTTTAAGAACTAACCCTACGTTTATGCCTAAGGTGGTATCCAGTGTGGCTCTAAACCAAACAATTCACTTGCCAACTTTTTATCCAAAACCACAGAATAAAGGGGAGAGACTGCTGCATTCTTTGGACATTCACTGGCAGTTATGCTTCTACTTGGACAAAACCAAAGCTTTCAGAAAATCTGAGCAATCCTTGGTAGCATATGCTGCAGGAGCACAGGGAAAAGCCATTTCAAAACAGACCATTTCAAAATGGATAGGACATTGTATACGTTTCTGCTATACACACCATGGGAAACCTGTACCTAGCAGCATTAGATCTCACTCCACCAGAGCAACAGCCACTTCAACTGCCTACCTCAGAGGAGTACCTACCAAGGGTATTTTGGAAGCAGCAACATGGAGTTCAGTGCATACCTTCACCAAGCATTACCATTTGCCTTTATACTCCATATCCAGAGCTGGCTTCGCCACTGCTGTGTTGCAGGGCCTTATAGCCACCCCTAATAACTTATAGAACCAGCCACCCTACCTCAGCTTTGGGATTCCACCCAAGTGTAATGACTGCAGCAGTGTAACACGATGAACATAGTAGTTTTGTACCTACCATAAATGTAGATGTTCGAGTGTAAACACTGTTGCAGTCCAGGTTACCCTCCCTCCTTCCCCTCTTACTTGCTGGTACGTACCTATGTCTTCTACCCTTTACTAACTATGGGGAGTATTTGCTGGTAACTGAAAATTGTTTGCTTTTCTTATGTATACTTTCCTAGCAATTTGAGTTGCCTACCTATTTGGGGGCACCTGACATCTGGGGCAAGAAAAACTGAAGAAAATGCTGTCTGCTGCATCTTGTATACCCCTGTTGCACTGACGTCAGGGAGGAGGCGACAGCAAGCGACGCTGGACCAAGACTTTGGAACTCTGGCCGACTGGGGAACTGCCTGACGGCAGGATAACCCAAGTGTAATGACTGCAGCAGTGTTTACACTCTAACATCTACATTTATGGTAGGTACAAAATTGTACTTTATGCATTTCTTAGCACTGAGTTTAAGAGCAGGCTTTGACACCATTTGTTAGTCAGAGATGGACCTTCTTGAAGATTGCTAATGTCTGAGGGGTGTCAATGTTGACTCCCAGCTTGTGATCATCTGCAAACTTTATCAGCCATAAACCTTCAGTGTTTGCTTCCATTTCAGAGAAATGGATGCCAAAAAGGAGCAGGTCCACTACCGAGCCTGGGGGTACTCGGCTGTTGACTGGCCTGTAGATGGAGGTGGCATCCCTTATTTTGTCCTCCTGGGCCCTATCACTGAGCCATTTGGCTATCCAGTAGGTGATAAAAGGGTTTATAATCAAATTAGTGAGCTTGTCTGTAATGCCAGAGTTGGTTATTTTATCAAAAGTCTTGGCCAGTTAGAGGTAAGGTGTGTGCACAGTCTTAAGTTCATTCAATGCTTTGGTGACCCTTTCAGAAAGTCCACCAGATTTAATGGGCATGAGTTTGATTTAACAGAACTAAACTGTGATGGGTCCAGCTTTTGCAGATTACCTATGTCCTCATTTATCATGTCTGTAATGATTCTTTCCATGACCTTGCATATGCGGCCAGTAAGCCTTATGGGCCTGTAGTTACGTGGATCAGTGGTTGGACCTCCTTTGCGCAAGGGAATGACTGTTGCCATCTTCCATTCCTTGGGCACAAAACCTGACTGAAGGCTCCCGTTGATAAGTGAATAAAGTGGACCATAATGTGGCATCATCCTTGGTGAAGGTAGTATGCTGCTCAGTGCTAGGCTCATACCTGCTTGAGATGCACAATCAGTGAGCTTGGTCATATCTTGCTTAATATAGTCAAGGGAGGTACGTCTCGGGTCATTAATACCCACATGGCTGTGAAAGAGTCATACTGGTACTTGGGGTTCAATGACCTGACATTCTGTGTGACTTGATTGATCCTATCCCCAGAAAGACATCTAACTGTGACTTTCTCCTTAGTTAGTCTGGTGAGGGGGATATCAATGTGCCTCACTATAGAATCACCAATGACCTGGAAGTTTGGGTATGCACTGGTTTGCTTTAAGGGTTTAACAGTTGAGACATTGGATACATTGTTACTGTGTGTAGATGTGGGTGGTTTAATGGAGTGTTTATGAGGACGCTTTCTTTGACTGTACTGGGCAGAAGGTCTTAGTGTTTAGGAAGGTTACCTGTACGTTGCCTCAGCATGAGTAGTAGGTGTGGTGCAATTGCCATTGACATCCTTTATAGGGTTAGTTTTGGGTCTATAAGAGTTTTACCTCCAGTGTTGGTGTATTTACACTTCTTGCATAGTTGATCTGTTTTATTAAGAGTAAGTGGGTTGTCAGTCTACATGAGGCAATTGCTAAAGTGCCTCAGAATACACATCTCAACCAAGCTAGCCACAGAGATAGTCAGGAAATGCATATTCATGGCTCCTGATCTACTAGGGAGGAGTGAGGGAAGTTTTAAATATCGAATAAGTTTGTGCATACCAGATGCTCTAGTATTTAAAAAAAAAAAAAAAAAAAGTCTGTCAAGTGTTCAATGGTAGAACTCTAGGTTTGGAAAATCCAACTCTTGCTCCTTTGTCTTTTCATTTTTTTTGCCCACCCACCATCGTGGTCTGATAACCATCAAACTTTTGTGATCAGTAAGCCCATTCATTCTCATCAGGCAGGAGTTTCTCACAGAGGCTGTCGTTCTTGCAGCCATCAGGGTTTTTCTGTTAGGCCCTAAACTGACCCTTGGCTCATTGTGTGCTGAGGGCTGCTGTCACATGCTGAGTAAGCCAAGCCACTATCTCTGGTTATGGCTTTTTTGCCTGCAAACATATACTTGCATGTAATAACATATCTAGACCCTCTGTCCTAGAATACGCAAGCTGGCATGTACCATTCACTCCTACTCTCCTCTGCCCAGCTCTTCCAGCACCCAAGTGTGAGTCTTCTAGGTCCATTTTTTCTTCCATGCCAAAGAGCTGGGTTGAATCTTGTTCTGTTAAACCTTTAATATTGGCTTCTGTTACATTTCTTAAACTCTATTTTTCGTGGCTATTACTTTAGTTGGGAGGAACTAAGACTTGCATAGCACTACATGTGGTCTTCCACTGAGACAAGGTGGCGATAAGGCTAGATCTCTCATATATGGCAAAAGTGGTCTTCAATATAATGTAATCTGTAAAAAATATATACATCTTGGTCATTAAAATAATAACAGCAATGTTTACATCCAGCTACACAAACTGTCTTAACTACATGTCTCTAATAATAACCAGTTTGTGTTTAAGATATGGATGCCAAGAAATTCACCTTGAGAGCAAAGGTACTAGACTTGGACCTGCTCTACATCTAATTTGTTTTCTAACCTTGTATGTGGAACTGTCAGATGCCTTACAAAAGTCTAAAGTAGGCCATGGTTATAGACATTTTCATGCCTACTGTTGTGTATATGTTAGAACCTCGTTATGTTTGCCTGGCATGAACATTCTGCTGTGAATACATGCTGCCTTGGATCTACTGCTTCACTGACTTTCATATATTGAAAACGTTCTTTCAACAGTGATTCCATGATTTTCATAAAAAAACTGAAGTCTAAGTTGCCGATTAGTTAAAGGAGAACCACACCCACATACTCAAAAAAAAAATACATGTTTATTTCATCATGGTTTGGTATTTCCTACATGTTAACACAACTCTGGGACTATTCACAGCTTTTTAAATGCTTTTATACATATTTTTTTTGAGTCTGACCACATGGGGTCTGGCATCTTGAAGTAATTTTGATTGTTTAGTCTCCCTCTAGGTGTCCCACAATGCAGTGTTTATAAAAAAATTGCATCACGCATTACTTTTTCTTCCCAAAGCTCCTGTCACAGCATTGATTCCACATGCATACACTGCTGTCTTTCAGTCAGTTTTAAGTAAAATTTCATGCAGTTCAGTGACTACGTAACACACAAACATAATTAACACACAAACAGTGCAAATGCCACAGAACAGACTTGCAAAGTGCTTTTTACTGCTGCTTCTTTTTAGAATGGCTAAACTGCAGTATTTTTTGAAGCCTGTATTGTACTATTTTGACTCATCTCCTATCCCCCTTCACACCTAACCTCCCTAGCTGTCAAAGTGCTAAAGGTAATTTGAGCTGTTACCTGCTGTGATTGACAGCTCACAGCAGGAGACTTGACTCGTGTACTTGTTTCCCTGTTCTAGCCTTTACTTTCTGTATAGGTAGGGGAAGGCCCCGGGAGCTGTGACATCACAGCAAGGGTGGGTTTTTAGGATGGTCATGGTGATGCCAGTTTGGGGAGGGGAACTGGCCAGAAAACTACCTGTATTAATTGGCCTTGTTGACATCAATGAATTGGAGACTGCAGCAAGCTTTTCCAGGACAGGATAAAAGTTTTTTGAAAGTGAAATCTCCACAGTACAGTACAGTAATGTACTGTTCTAGTGGAGAGAAACAGTTGATTTTAAAATATTTTAAATGCTGTATTGTTTATTCATAGCAGGGACAGTATATAGGGAGAAAAAGGACAGAAAAGTTGAGCATTTAAATAACAGAATGCTGTTGTTGTCCTTTAAGTACTTTCAGTTGCCATTCTTTTATTTGCCTTTTTCCAGTTACCAAGAAATTTATTCTGCAGTAATTCATTAAACATTTATTCACTAAATGACTTAAGTCTACAAATTTAAAAGTTTTATATTTCTTATCTTGTGGTGTTAACAAAGTGAGCAAAGCAGACCTGTCTATTCACAGTATCAGAATGCGCTCTGTCTTATGGGATCCCCCTTTATTTCCAGGTAAGATGAGAGATTTAACTCTGCCCAGTTTTTCCTTGGTCTACTTGGGGCCTTCACTCAGTTGTCTGTACATAACAAGCTACCTTTGGAGGGCTTCTTGACCAACTATGTTAACCACTTCATTTGGCTCTCCTGGATTTCTCAATTCATCAGTAGGAGTAATTCCAACAAACTTAAAAGGAGTCTTAAAATAACCTCTGTGATCTCATCTTTTGTGTCATTACCCTGAGCTTATGATAATAGTTAGGATATGAACTCAGACTGAGCTAGCTATACATCTGTCCGGTACTTTTCGTTTTCCCACACATTTTGCTCTTTCATCAGTAGTAAGGTGAATTTCCAAGTTCTAGTAGTCTGTTTCTGTTACAAGAGTCTCTCTAGTCTTAATCTGCCTCTGTTTACCCCTTTGCTGGCATTGCACCCAAACTTCACTCTTCACTTTCTGGATTATTAGCCCACATGGCAACTTCATACATCTTTTTTTGAACTAAACCCACCAATGTTTTGTAGGTCACCTGGCTACGAGGCAGCCACTGGCAGGAACTTCCTTGCACACCTGGCTGCAGGAAGACTGTTATTCCTTAAATGTGAACCATCAAAGGGGTTACATTTTAGATCATGTGTATGTGTAGTCCCTCTCCTTAGATCATTTTGCAAGTGATTTGCCATACCAGTAGTGTGGAGTTCCAGAAAAATCTGCTGTAAGGAATCATAGGCCACACAAGCCAGCCATATAATCCTTAGAGGTAGGAGTACCATCAAGCCTCTTTGTGTTATCTTCCTTTATAGATGAGCTCTTTTAAACTCAGCACTTCTACTGACTGGATATGATAAACAGTTGCCTAATCCTTTGTAAGTACATAGATATTCGTTTAGTACCCCTTCTTTTTATCATGTTTTTTCTTCCTGTTTCTCATCTATTTTATTAAACCTCAGTATCTCTCCTTTTTTTATTTACTCTACTTGTCTGTGCAGACGCTGTTAGCTAGCTTCAATGAACTAACTTTTCGTAATCTAGAAAAATGGTTAATTAACTCACAACAAAAAAAAGTATTTGGATCACACACAGTAAACTAAATTCATAAATTATCATTTAACAGTACTCCCACTGAACAAGTTAATCCATGTACACCTGAGAATTATCATAGATCACATCTTTAGTCTGATTATAGACTGTTCCATCAAAAAATAATAAAAAAAAACTTGGCATGCTGTACAAATCCAAGTTTTAACTAGCAGACAGCTCTGTTAACTTCCCAGTCCTTGGTACTTCAGAGCTTACTGTAGTCACTTTCAGTTTTAACAAACATTCATAAAACAACTTCATAAGCTCGAACAAACTTTTAAGAAAATTGCTGGTATGTGCCGCCAAGGTTTCAACTAAAACCCATCACACTGCCACTTTACAGAATTTCAGCTGGCTTGAATTAAAATAAACGCTCAACAAATCGCCATGCACATTTTATTTGTATATCTGTATATATAATAGCTATACACACGCACGGTTAATTGCCATAGTACTACCATCCTGTTTAACAAATACATTCCACCCAAAAATGTAAGATCCCAACCTGAAGACCGTATTGTGACTGTAAATCTAATATAGCCACCATAGGTGCTCACTTTACTCATGTATGTATACATACACACACACACACACACACACACACACACACACACACACACACACACACACACACACACACATTATATATACATACATGTAGCCAAACGATGTATTTATTTTGTTTTACATTTGTTTACCGGGAAAGTCTGACTGGACTTGGGTCCTTTTTCACCGGATTCCCAGGGACAAAAGCTCCACAAATAATGTTAACAGAACAGTAATACTGTGAGATTTGAATTTATATACATTGTTAGTCTACATTTTGTATTCATACAGTATATTTGTAACATTTGACATTAGTTATACGACATAACATAATAGTTTCAACAGATACTAATTGATACATTTAGGAGCTGTCATTAAATAAAGTAAGGGGAAGGAACAGGTTGGATATATTAACAAGAGATATGAAGAGAGAAGTATGGTATGAGGGTATGATAGATGAAGAGGTAAAGGGAGAGAAAGGGGGCTCCTGGTATTAACCTGGACTGTCACAGTTGCAGAGCCCCCAAACTCTGGGAACTCTGTACTCCCAGCTGCGTGAATAGAACCAAGCCACAGTACATTTCTTTGCAAACTAGTAATGTGCATAATATTCAGCTGGAATTAATTTTGATATCTCACATTGTTGCTGTAGTCATTATAAACCTGTTTACATTCATTTCAACTTCACTCTGTCCTAGTCGTACTAAATCATATATCAGCTAACCTTTTCAACTCAGCCACTTCTCTGCTACACTTTCTAAGCCTACTGCTGTTTATTTCTATTGTTCTCTTCCTTCTCTTCCTCAACATTCCTGTTCTCTTTCTTTATCTGAAACACTACAGATGAAAGTAAGATGGTCTCTATTTTTTTTTTCTTTCCCTTTACTTTTTTATCATAAGGAGGGATTCATTATTTACTTAATGTACTATGTGAATTACAGGCTGTCATGGCAGTGGAGCCCTTCATCATCTTCCATGCGGACAGGGTGTCCCTCAGGACCAATCCTTCCTTTATGCCCAAGGTGGTATCTAGTGTGGCCCTTAATTAGTCCATTCATTTGCCAACCTTCTTTTCTAATCCACAGAACAAAGGAGAACGAATACTGCAGTCTTTGGACGTGCACAGACAACTTAGATTTTATTTGGACAGGACTAAGCCTCTCAGGAAAACTGAACAGCTGCTGGTTGCCTTTGCTGCAGGGGCAGAGGGGAAGGCCATTTCAAAGCAAACCATTTCTAAGTGGATAAGCCATTGCATTCATTTCTGCTATAAGCACCATGGAAACCTACCCCACAGGGGATAAGATCACATTACATCAGGGCTGCATCTACTTCAACAGCCTCAGAGGTTTTCCTACCAGGGACATCCTAGAAGCTGCTACCTGGAGTTCTGTACATACCTTCACCAAGCATTACCAATTGCCATTTTTTTTTCTAAATCCAGAGCTGGTTTTGCCACTGCAGTCTTGCAGGGCCTAATAGCTGGTTCTAATGCTATCTAATTGCCTCCTCCCTTCCTTAGCTTTGGGAATCTACCCAAATGTAGTGACTACAACAGTGAAACACAAAGAACATAGTACAGTTGTGTACACATACCATAAATGTAGATGTTTGAGTGTATTCACTGTTGCAATCCTGGTTACCCTCCAGCCCCCTGACTTCTATTGGCTATACCTCTCTTCTTCTTTACTGTATTTAAGCTTTCTGGTGTATTTGCTTTTTGTTGGAGGTGTAACTTTGTATATACTTGCTTCCCATTATGGGGGCACCTGAAATCTGGGGCAAGAAAAACTGATGTAATGGTGTCTGCTGCATGCTTTATACCCCTGATTACCTGACGTCATGGAAGAAGAGACAGCAGCTGACGCAGGACCCAAGACTTTGATAATTAGGCTGGCTGAAATGTAATGACTGCAACAGTGAATACACTCAAATATCTACATTTGTGGTAAGTGTACA
This sequence comes from Protopterus annectens, assembly GCF_019279795.1. Taxonomy (NCBI): domain Eukaryota; kingdom Metazoa; phylum Chordata; order Ceratodontiformes; family Protopteridae; genus Protopterus; species Protopterus annectens. The sequence continues at coordinate 783,647,060 of NC_056728.1, forward strand.
CAACTGTGCTGTATGTGCCCTGTAGTATATGTCCTTGGGGGTTACACATACCCAGCTTGTGGATATGACTAAGCTAATTTGCATATTGCAGTGTCCAGATCCTAATTTCTCACTCTTCTTTCACTTTTTTGACTGTTCTTGTCAATACTTGAAGTTTCACTGTTTTGAAATGCCAAATGATTCACATTGCCAAACACCTGGCTCGGGTCGTTAAGGATTTCAGCAACCTGTGAGCTTTAGTCATTTGCTTTTAAGATGCACTCCTGAAAGTAATATCTTGTAATCTGTACCATTTGTTCAACCAGATGTAGAAACCTGTTATATAGACTGTCCTTTCACCCATGCCATTGACATGTAGCACCTCAGGTAATGTTGGTGCGTGTTTGTCTAAGCCCCCTTCCCAGTTTGCCCATACACCTGTGCTGCTTGTACCTCATTTAAAGCCAGGTCATTTGTATTTAGATGGACACTTGCAATAGGTCCCTTCTCTCTGCAGTTGTGCATGTGATGCTTAGATTGTGTTTCTGTTCCATCAAACCATGTCACCAGGTAAATAGCCTTTCTGTAGTTCTACCTGCATAACAGAGGAGTCTTATTTGGAAGTTTTTTCCTTCTCTTCAATGCCATGTCCCCTACTGTAAGTCTGACAGACATCTGCAGGAGGACACATTTGGAAGCAACAGCTTGATTAATTCATTGATGTATTTGTGTGTTGAATAATGGGAAATTGTGTTCAAGACATAATCGAAAGAATAAAAAAACATGATCCTGCACTGTGATGGCGTTGGGTGTTAGTTACAGAGTCTTTGTTTGTGTAGGGACCAAATAAAGTGCTGGCTTGTAATCTGGCCCCTTTCCAAGGCTTGGAGTTACAGTGGAAGGAAGAGAGACAAAAACAAAGCACGTTTTATTTTTTCAGCTACTAAGAGTGCCAGCATGACACCTGCAAGGTGGGACTGCTTGCATATCTGACAAGGTCATTTTTCATTTGATGAAGATGTGTGTTAACAGCTCATGTAGGTAGTCCAGTCTTCTGTTTTTATTTTTTCTGCCTGCTGCTGCCTTTAAAACCTATCTTTTGTGTTTACTTCATGGGAAATAGACTAGTATAATGTAAGAAATAGCTTTGAACTCTCAGCTCTGCAGGGTAGTCTATAGACTTCAGTACCTGGCAGTTGCCTGCTCTTACCTTATAACTTACTACCTACCTTCTTCATGCCTTACCTACTTCTGTTCCCGTGGTACCAGTGATTGTATCACTGTATCTCTCTGTGTTCTGACTTTTATTTTGTGACTTTGTGAAACTTTTTTTCCCAAGGTAGTATATTTTGGGCGTATAGATCTGATGTCAATCTTCATTTTATCCTTGACATATGGATTTGTTCTGACATCTGAACTGACTAGGCCATTACTACATCTCGCACAAGCTAAAAACTCTCAAGCTTCATCCTTGCCCCCAATCCCCCTGTCCCAGTTACCTCAGATCTCATTTACCGCTTTTTCAGACAGACTTGTTTGCCTCTCTCGAGCCAAGTCTATTTTATTAATATTCTGTGTTAAAATATCTTGTCAGATTTTCTCTTTATTATTGGTTTATATATTTTTTGTACTCTGGTGTACCTTTACTTTCTTTTGATCCCTTCCCATACACTTGTGTGTATTCTTGCTGTCATTGTTGATAGTTTCAGCTACACCGAAGTGTACAGAAAGGGGGGAGAAAACTATCATTGTTGATAGTCCCATTCTTCCCCCTTTCTCGTTTTCCTTAAAAGTTATATATTTTCTTGCTATTCTTCTGCTTCTGTCCTTTCTGTAGAGTGGAGTGTTTCTTTTTCTTGTCTGTCCTGTCGTTATGGCTGACAAATCTAAAGGGCCTGCAGGTTTTAAAAAAGTGCCAAAAGTGTGGCCACAAAATTCCTCTTTCAGACTCTCTTCATGTATGTGTTTATTGCCTAGGGGCTGTTCATCTACAAGAGGACTGTAGCATTTGCCACAGCTTTGGCCACAGAGGTCTCGTTGAGAGGAAAAATAAATGAATTTTGAAAGACTTAATTCAGTCAGCCTTTGGGGAAAGGCGCATCTGCCACAAAGAGTAAATCTGATATTTCTTCCCCTTCCTGTTTTTTATCTTTAGAAAAGTCTAAAAAGAGGATCTTGTCAGTACCGTCATCCACCTTGGAACCGACTCAGAAAAATCATAGATCATCAGCTCCATGCAGCACTTCGGAGCCTATGGAAAGTCAGTCTAAATCTTCAGTGCTGGAGATGTTTAATCTGTACCGACAACTGTTCTGGCTCAGAAAACGTTGACCAGAGCTTCTACATAACAGGAGAGTCCACTTTTGACTTGGAACACCTCATCTTCGACTCCAACTAGATTAGCTCAGACAGTTCAACAGCCTGAATTGCCAAGAGTGGTCTATTTGCCTTCTGTTGACCCTTTGCTGACGAATTGCCAGAGGTCTTTTTACAGAGACTAAAATCTCCTTCTCAAACCTGTATCCATTCCACCAAAAGTCTCTCAGAGTTGGATGTGGAGAGACTAGTGAATAAAATTCTGTGGGCAAGAGGACTTGCAAGACTCCCCTCAGCTCCAACCCCTTTGGGTCTCAGAACCGTTTCAGTTTCTACCCCTGTCGCTGCTACTTCTCTGACCTCCTCTGAAGTTTTAGAGATGTCTGCTCTGAGTCTTCCAGTGCCGACTGTATCGGTTCCAGAGGTATCTTTCCCTTTGCAACCAGTCATTTCCCTGAGTTCTTTAGCTGTGTTGGATCTGGAGACCTCCTGGGGCCACATCTGTCTTGTCAGCTCACAGGAGACTGGGTCGACTCCAATTTTTTCTGAGCCATCTCTGTGCTGTGGAGCTTCGACATACTGCAGCTTTGCACAGGCTTGTGCTCCAGTGGCTGTCTTGTCGGAATGGGGAGTGACCACAGTTCTGAGGCAGTCTTTCTCGGTTCCGGGGCTCCATTTCCTCTTCGGGGGGGGCAGCCTTCAAGGCAATGGAGAGGGCTTTGTCCACAGCAGTCACTCAGTTGGTCCCATCCTCCTCGGACCACATTCCGTCCTCATGCTGTCTTATTCGACCTGTCTCTCCACTGGGGCAACAAGTACTTAATCTACAGGACCCTCTGATTCATGTTCTGTCATCTTCTGATACCACCCCAGACCCATCCCCCTGTGGAGGTTCCTCAGAAAAAAAAAGTGCAAGAGGAAGCACTTAGATTCTCCACAGGAATTGGTCACAGAGGACATTGATTTTGATGAAGGGGTAGGATCCCCAAGGTCACCCACTGATGTCTCCTTAGGAGACAGCCTGAAAATTTTAAAACAGAGGGGTGACGAAGTCCCAAAATCCTTTCTCTGAGGAGTCTGTATGCCTGCAGGCTTTCAGTACTCACCCGTTTACCTCTTGGATGACTCTGCCTGCTGACTACTCATTCAGTTGATCTCGCAGCGGGTGTGGAAGGTGCCAGACACCACTGAACCTATCCCCATGAGGCCAGACAAAATTCTATCCGCTGCCAAGGGCAAGCATTTTTGGGCTAAATGTCTACTGGTAGATGCCATGGTCATGGCAGCTGCCACTAAAAAGGAACTGGATGAATAAAGTTCCTGTATCCATCCTCCCAATAGACTCCCAGTCGATGGATAGGTTTGGGAAGCAGGTTTACACTTTGATCTTCAGTTTAAGGTCTTTGAATTTCCTGGTACATTTTACCAGCCTCCTTTGGGATCTGATCAAGGAATTGTCAGATACCCTTACAGGAGCTGTTACTGAGGGAGTCCAAGACAAGATTGCTTCCCAGTTGGCCATCCTGGAGTCTGTCAAATTTGTCCATGAGGCTCATTGAGGACACAGCTGAAGGGACTACCCAAGCGGCAGGTTCAGGCATAGCCATAAGGAGACATACCTGAATGCCCCTTTGTGACATTGCGGAACCATTTTAAGTCTTTATTCTTCAATGCTTCCTTTGACGGATTGTCTCTTTTTGGCACAGAAGTTAGAGAGACTTTATCCAGGTGTGAAAAGGGTGGTAAAACCCTTTCTGCAGTGGGCATATGTTTTTCCACTCCGCAAAGATCCTTTTCCAGGAGTCAGAGGAACGGTGAAAAAATGTAATTCATGAAATCCCAAGGGCTTTTCCAGGACACACATGGTACCAGTTCTCCCAGGGGCAGAGGGGGGAACTACAATGGAAGACTCCGTCTACGCGGGAGAGGTGGTCTGCAGAGTCTGGGCTTTAGGGACTCTTTTCCAGATAACCCTTTTCAGAATTCCTGAAAGGTAGTCCGATTGTCTTCCTCTGGAGGTAGTCTGGGTATGCATATCCTTGCACCAAGTGCCTGGCAAAATATTACTACAGATTCTTGGGTGCAATGGATCATATCCAAGCTTATACTATACCCTTTTCCAATCCTCCCCTAATTTGCAGGAAAATCCCTGATCCACCCAATCAGAGGGATTCAGCAGTTCTAGAAGTTCAAAAGCTACTAGACAAGAGTTATCCCAGAAGTCCCACCAGACCAGAGAGGATCCGGAATTTACTCAAGATTCTTTTTAGTGCCAAAAAAGACAGTGGACTGGAGACCAATTTTGGATCTCAGTGTGCTGAACAAATGTGTTCGACAAAATGAAATTCTGGATGGTCATGGTACAGTCCATTCTTCCGTTGTTGGGAAAGGACAATTGGATGTACTCAGTAGATCTTCAGGATGCATATTACCACATAAAAATGGACAAATGCTCTATAAAATTCCTTCTCTTCCAGCTGGGAGCCAGTCATTACCAATTCAGAGCACTGCCCTTTGGCCTCACCACAGCCCCCAGGGTTTTCACCAAATGTATGGCAGTAGTAGCAGCTCACTTGAGACCACAGGGATTCTGGGTGTTTCTGTACTTGGATGACTGGCTCATTACAGCTCTGACCAGGCATTGATTGATAGAGGCATGGGATTACATTCTCAAGACCTGTGCATTCCTAGTAATAATAATAAGTCACGGACAATCCCAACTGACTCCAGCTCAGAGCTTAGAGTTTATAGGGGCAGTACTGAATGTGGTTTCAATGGTGGCATCCCTTCCTCCAGCAAGACTTCAGGAAATTATAACTCAAGTTCAGAAGATAATCTTCAGAAAGAAATACCCACTCAACTGATCCTGCAGGCTGCTAGTTCCCTTAGCCAGATTTCACATGAGAATTCTACAATGGCTACTGGCATCTCAGTGGTCCTTGCTGTACCAACCCTTGCGGGATGAGATTCTAATCCCCAATCATTGCAGGAAGGATCTAGCTTGGTGGATTCATTCCAAAGAAATCTTCCTTGGCTGCTCCATCATCCTGGAGCCCAAGGCCATAGTGACCATGGACGCCTCCTAGATGAGATGGGGGCATTTTCTGGGCAAGACTTTCCTAGTCACTTGGTCCCCCTTAGAGGCCAAATTGCATGTCAGTATTCTGGAACTAAGAGCAGTGCTTTTAGCATTGCAAGCCTTTTAATCAGCTCTTTCTCTGGGACAATTGCAATCCAAATAGACAATGTCAGTAGTTTGGTACATCAACAAACAGGTAGGAACCAAGTTTATACCCCCTTTGTCATGAAGCCCTCAGTGTGGAAATGGGCGATCTCTTCCAAACACTTTCTGATAGCGACGCACATTCCATGGAGTTCATTGTGAGAGAAGACAAACTGAGCAGATGTGTACTTCAGCCTCAAGAGTGTACAAATTATTTTCTGTCAGTGGGGGCCAGGCTTGCTGTGACCTGTTCCGTAAAGAACAAGTGCAGCAGCTACTTTGCCCTAACCCCCCCCCCCCGGGAAGTCAGAGAGACGCTGTTCTCCACAGTTGGCCCCGTGGATTACAATATACCTTTACCCTGGTACCTCTAATTCCAAAATTCTTAGAGAAAGCAATCAGGCTGAAGAGCAAAGTAATCCTCATTGTGCCTTATTGACCTCAACAGATATGGTTCCCCTTTCTTCGGTCTTGTCTGATTCAACGACCTTTTACTCTGGACCTGGCTGCAGACCTTCCATCAAATCCAGACGGACTAGTCCATCCAGACATTCTGAACCTCAAGCTGACAGCATGGTTACTCCAGTTCCACTAGTTACCAGGTGTCTTAACCTTTCTTCCTCAGTATGCAAAATTCTCTTAGCTTCTCATAAGCCTTCCACCCAGAGACTGTAGTCTAGTAAATGGAAGAGGTTTACCATTTGGATTTGTGAAAAAGATATTGACCCATTTTCTGCTTCTGTTGAAAATATTTTAGACTTCTTAGCCTCTCTTTTCAGTGCAGGAGCCTCCCCTTCTACCATCAGGATTCAATTAGCAGCAATTTCAAACTTCCATGGTGGTATGGAAGAACATACCTTGGCTTCTCATAAACTTTGTAAGGCATTTTTAAAAGGGACACTATTACTGAAACCCCCTTTCAAAGATCCTACTCCTTCTTGGGACCTAAGCTTAGTGTTGCAAACCATCATATGCCCTCCCTTTGAACCATCTGCAGACTGTGATTTAAAGTTTTTGTCCTGGCAAACATTATTTTTGATGGCAGTAACCTCTGCTAGAAGAATTTCAGAAATTCAGGCCCCATCATGTAAACCACCTTATCTGATTTTTCACAAAGATAGTTACCTTATGAATAAATCCCACCTTTCTACCTAAAGTGGTGTCAGAGTCTAATATCAGTTTGTTAATTTGCCAGTATTCTTTCCAAACTTTTCAGACAGAGGTGAACACCTTTCATGTTTGCTAGATGCTTCCAGGCAATTACACTTTTATCTTTACAGAAGTAAAGATATCATAAGGTCTGATCAACTATTTGTGTCCTTTTCAAGTGCTAGTTTTGGTATACCTGTAAGCAAAGTGACCTTAGCCAGATGGCTCAATGATTGCATTTCCTTTATTTATGATGAAAAGAAAAGTGATTTGCCTAAATCTGTGAAGGCACATTCTACAAGATCTGTTGCCACTTCAGCAGTGTTTGTCTAGAGCTTCAATGGGTGATATATGTGCAGCAGCTACTTGGACTTCTCCCCATACCTTTATTACTCCTTGAAAATTGGATTTGGTCTCAGGGGAAGAGCATCTTTTGCTTCAGTGGTGCTCAGGAATATCCTTCCATGAGTCCTGCCCAAGGTCTAAGGTAGATGGGGATTCTGTCCCATATGTCAAGGATAAAATGAAGATTGGCAACATCAGATACAGACGTTATGTACTTATCGTAACAGTCTGTCTGTGTTGTTCATCTTCATGTATCCTAGACTCCCCTCCTTCCACCCCCCCAGCCTTTGAAGGTTTTTTTTTGTTGAAAAGGATACTGTCATAGTAATTATGACATGTATTGAAGCATAGCAGAATATGGTTTCCATTAAGGCATCCTTTATTATACTTTTATTTCTAATTTGCAAACTTGATATAAAGTAACTGGGACAGGGGGATTGTGGGTAAGGATGAAGCTTGAGAGTTTTTGACATGCGTGAGCAGTAGTAACAACTGAGTCTGTTCTGATATCAGAATCAAGCCCATATATCAAGGATAAATGAAGATGGGCAACACAGATGGAACATTTTGGTAAGTATGGAACTTTTTTTTTTTTTTTTTTTTTTTTTTTTTTTTTTTTTTTTTAACCCAGATGTAAAAACAAAAACATAGGTGTTGTGGTACTGTTCCTGGAGGATTTTGTAAGGAAAGAAAATATATTTTTGTTTTTTAAGAAAGGATATTTTTGGTATTAGAAAGTAGTTTGATTTAGGCCATTCTGTTATAGAATTTATTGGAGATTATAGATTTTGGATTGCTATGGTTGTGAAATTAAAATGTCTGCATGAGATGGGTAAATGCAATGTCTGAGCACTTTTGAATTTGGGATGTTCTGAAATAAACAACAAAATCACACAAATACATAGAACTAACCATTTCTTAAACATCACAACTCTAGTGTATGTTTTTTTTTTTTTTCGCTTTAATGTACACCTGGTGGGGCAGTATCCACAGGTATTACTAAGAGGTGTTGCTTTTTAGCCAACTGTGAGAATTGACCTTTGATGCCCCAAGGATGTGCTAAGGCAAATGTAGAATATGGTATACAGCTGTTTTGTGAAGTGTAGACAGGTTTATCCAGTATATAATATACATCATCTGTTAAATATGTGTCAACAAATTACAGTTCCTATTTCCCGTATTGGTGGGTAAAACGAGTACTTAAGAATGTATTGCAGTACGTCTTTTAGGTTCTTGCTAATTACATTCCTTGTTTAATGCTGTTTCATTGCTGCCCTTCAGGAAGTTCATTGATAGTAACTGTAGCAACTGCCAAATTAATTATCCATTGTAGTGAATAAGAATGTGGAGTGCAAGATCACTTCCAGTATGCTGCACCTTTTAGTTATCTGGTAAAGTAAGGTCAGCTGCTTTTATCCTAGACTTTACAAAATGCCAGTGAGCACTGTTTCAGCAACTGCTTCATGCTGAATCATTTCTTTGAATCAATTATTGTGGTAGTTTTTTGTGCTCTGCCAGACATTTTTAAGGTTTAGACATGAACAGATTAGTGGTTAGGAAACAGAAGGTCAGGTCTCTTATTCATAGACTAAAAGCTTTCTCATCTGATGACTAAATGAGCCTTCTTTCAAGATGTATTGTATGTATTATGTTCTAGTGATCTCCACAATGAAGATGGGAAAATGTGCATGAAGTTTAGTTTTTCTGTATTTTTAGGTAGCTGTGAACGAAAGAAATGCAATAAACTTGTTTTATTGCCCACTTCTTTTGTAAAACGGCCAGCAAATGCTTTGTAGTACATGTTGCCAGTAGACATTTAGCATCTTGTAACCAATATCGAGACTTTTAGCAGCTGCTAGTCAACAGACTGCAATGAGATCTGCATGGGATATAATGGTTGAAACTCTGTTCTGCCGCTTCTGTTTTTTAAGGTCCAATGTCTGCATCTGGAGGACAGAGAGGCTCGGACCTTACATGTGTTCTCTGGAATTAAGAGAATGATGATAGAGGCTAGAAACACATGCAGAGAGCAGTGCTGTGATACATATGATGCCCATACCCACAGCAGTTAGAAGCATAGCTCTCAGTTACTCAGGGACTGATCTCAGTAAAATCGGAGACAAATACAGAAATAGTCAGAGACAGTCAGGGACACTCAAAATACTAGCACTGCTAACATGAGACATTGACAGAATAAGAGAATGTAAATTAATATGCATTTTCTGAAGTAAAAGAAGTCCAGAATTATTGTCATTTTTTGTGTGTAATTAAGCCCCTTTTTTCCAAAAGTCACTAGTTTTAAGAGGGGATTAAAAGGGACAGAGCTAACATTTGAGTCAAAATCTAGGACAGTTGAGAGGTATGGTTAGAAGGAATCACTTAAGCGTTAGACCATGCAACTCTATTCTTGTATGTGAATAAAAAATGGATGCCTTTAGAGTCAAATAAGTCTGCATGACTTGTATAATTTTTTTAGAGTTTATTTTTGTAGTAGTAGTAGTACAAGCAGTTTAACATGGCAGAAGGACAAGTTCTTTATTAGTATTGATCGATACAATGGAAGAGTAGTTCAGAGTCTGAGTTGTTAATGTTGACAATTTTGCAGTCAGTTTCATTCTCACAGTCTCCACCTAGATACTGTGTAACTGAGTAAAATATTTAACAAAGGAGTGCTCTTAGGCTGCCTCTAAAATGAGGCACTTATGCCATGTGAACTGACCTGGTTAATATATGCAGCCCATAAAAAATATTTTGAAATATTCTTCCAGAAGTGTACTTTTTTGCTTGCTGACTGTGTAGTGCAGATAACAGATGGCGGCAGTCACTGGAATATGGATCCAAAGTTAGATAATGCGCTTCAGAACAGCTGGGACTGTTTTATGTCTGATACTTTTATGAGCCAACGTAACCATGAGCCAACGTAACCAGCCACAGAGCATGTCTTGATAGACAAGGCCAGTGAACCTTTCTACTGAAGTTTTCCTTTCAGGGAAGGGCTTCAGATGTTCAGGGAAAGAAGTGGGAATCTCAAAGCAAAAGCAGCAAGAAAAAAATGATCTTGGTTTTTCAGAGATTCTTGTCCTTTCTTTGTTTTGGGAGTAAGAGGTGCACTTTGCATTTGAGAGGCCTTAATTCCAGAAAAGAATATATCTGTAGTTTAATTTACTAATTTTTTTATTATAATTGTGACAAATCTTAATCAGATTATTATAATTATATAATAGTATATGTATGCAGATATGTACACGAGTATTTATTTTAACTATGTAGGTATAGTGATCTGAGGACCCTTTTCAGCCATGACCCAGGTGCAAAGCACATTTACAGTGTTACAGTAATGAAATTTTCACATTAACCTTTCCATTCATATTAATGTGATTTAACGTTACTCAAACGGACATTGCACAATGCATTTAAATAGCAATTGATACAAAGAGTTTTTGATAGTTGCGACAGAAATATTTTATTAAAATATCAGTTAGTTGCCATTGCTATATTTTTAGGTAAGGAAAAGAAAGGACGAGGGGGAAAAATGTTTGGTGTTTGTACAAGGAGGGTTAAATATTCAACTGAAGTTTGTCCTAAGTCAGTTTGCATCCCTTAGCTAAGTTACAGTTCAGTTTTTATTTTCTACTGTGTTCTATAACTGCTATAACAGCTCTGAAGACTGAGTAGGCAAAACTTGCCAATTTGCCTGTGGTTTACTGTTCTGAAACTTTGTGAGTTATTTGAGGCCTACCGTACATTCCAGTCCTGCTTTTAAACAAGAATCATTAATTCTACTTGGCAGTTGCATGTATTACCCAAGATCCAATGCTGAATAAATTTCTTTGCAATTTTCAGCCCAGATTGTTTAGCGCATGCAGCCACAGAACAGTATTTCCACTTAATGGTGCATTAATTCAATGAAATATTCTTGTCACGTGCAAAATTTAACATGTGCATGGACCCTAACAAAATCTTTAGAGATTATTATTGACGGACAGCTTGATGTTTTGTTTGTGATCATGTACATTTGGAGCCACCTGCAGGAGGAAGCTGGAGGCTGCTGATTTGCAGTTTTTAAAGGCTGCAGAGTAAAACATTTGTCTTAGAAAACATGTTTTCAGACTTAAGGTCTTGAGTTTGGAACTGGTGAGAGAATTACTAGTTTCAAAACTGTTTCAGCTGGGAAGTGCAAAAGAAAAAAGTGAAAATATATGCCTTTACTTTTAATTGGTAGTTATCCCATTTTATGGATAAAGCAGGATTGTTAGTGGGACTGGAAAGTAATCCAAAAATCTGCTGTGTTTGGCACATGCAAGTGTTTAGTTGAATAAAGCTATTATTTTGTGAGGAACGAGCTAGGGTGATGATGGTGTCCTTTAAGATGAATCCGAGTAACATCTCTAACAGTTCAGAAGTCTGAACAGAGAAAAACTTGTGTGTGGTGTGGCTTAGTGTTTGCAAATCTTGCAAGTTGTTTGTGAGGCCTAGTTTAATGCTCCATTTCCATTCCAAGCATTATGTTATCAGGCTACATCTCCACTGATCAGAAAGAGCTTTTTATGTCGGGTCAAGGTAGTACGTTTTTTGTGGTTACAAACTAGCAAATTGCCAGTCATCCACCGTTTCTTTTTCTGAGTCGTTGGAGAAAAAAAAAAAAGATGGATAGTGCACATTTCCACTGCTTCTAGCATTCATTTCATGCTGTGTTTTTGGTTTACTTGTATGGTGACATTAATAAGATGTTCATCGTGTTTCACTGTTGCAGTCCTTATTCTTGGGTTATCCTGCTGGCAGGCTACCCACAGTCGGCCAGAATTCTAAAGTCTAGGTCTGGCGTCGGTTGCTGTCGTCTCTTCCCTGATGTCAGTGCGCCAGGGGTATAAAAGATGCAGCCGACACCATTTTCTCCAGTCTTTCTTGCCGTGCGGTGCCTGAAGCAAAAGCAGTTCGCAAGTGCCGGTCGGCTGACTCCTGAGATTTTCAAATCTGAATTTCAGAATCGAAGTCTTCATTAAAGCTAAGTACCCCGTTGGGGAAACTTTTTTCTTGCTCCAGACCGATGTCAGAAAAAGTGAACAATTGTATTTCTTGTGGGAAGCAAATAGCTCATAAGGATTTTCACTCTTAATGTATTCCTTGCCTAGGACCTGATCACAACGTTGCTAGCTGTTTATTTTGTGCTAGATTTAACCAACGCACTGTCAAGCGTCGGCTCGATTTTGCATTCCATTACTTTGGCCGAAGATTTAATTATATAATGCCGGCTGAACAGCCGACAACCGGAGTTTACAAAGAAACGCAAGGACAATGATAGGCATCCGAGGTCCAAAACAGACGACGAAGCCTCTTCTAGGTCAGTCGCCGGTTCTCAGTGAGGCACTTTCGCAGCCCCTGGCGCCCAGTACCTCAGAGCCACAGGCCGCTACCGACTCCCACGTGGAGCCGACTGGGCCTCTGGAAACTCAAGGTATTGAACACTCTGAAATCAATCCCTCAGATGGGTCCGAAGCTGCTGAGCAGGCATCGGCTTCTGAGGGTGTCTTCAGACGTACACAACTATATGTTAAGCCATCTTCAGCTTCACAGACAACGACTAAAGCAGCTCTAAAGACAAATAAACAAGTACAGCATTCTCCTATTCAGACTTCCATGCCTAAAAAACAGATGCTCAAAATGGCCGAAGACCTAATTACCTTGATCAGGGGCTCCCATCCCCCTCCTGATAAGAGGCCTAGGCAAGAGTCAGAGTATGATTCTTCTGATCAGGTTTCTATTTCCTCCGATTCCTCTTCTGAAAAGGATTACTCCATGCTTCCCTATGAGGATTCTGATGCTGAAGAATCCATTCCTTCAGCCTCTCCTCCTGAGGACTATTCTTTTGGGGAAACACTGCATACTATGAGGGAGCATTTCCATTGGGAGAGCCAAGGTTATTCTGAATCTAAGAAAAGGCTCAGAGACTTCCTGCTTCTTCCTCAGCACAGACCCCTTGCTATTCCACCTGTTCTGGACATTGTAGATGATGTCTTTTCAGAGTCCGGACTGTCCCCTGACTCTTTACCCCCTACACCTGCTAAGCCAGACAGATACTACAGGGTCCTGGATTCTCATAAATTCCTGTATAAAAACCCCGCTGCTGACCCAGAAACTATATCTCAGGGTCCCAAGGGGGTTAAAGCTTCCACTGCAAAAAAAACCTGTCCCCTCTGATAGGGATTCTAGGGTTCTAGACAGATGGGGGAAAAAAGTTTACACTTCTGCTACCCTGGCTGTAAGGGCTTTAAATTGTCAATTTCATATGCTTAAATATCAGCAATATTTAATGTCACTACTTAAACAGAAAATGTTGACAAATACTGAATGTTCAGAGAACAAGGAATTGCAGGATTTATTGCATGCAACTGAACAAGTGGGAAAGCATACTTTAGAATGTGGTTATGATTCACTGGAGGCCTCTTGCAGGGCTGCTGTTACAGGTTCTGTTATTAGAAGGCATGCTTGGTTAAAGGAACAAAATCTGCCTGATGTTAAAGCAAAATTATTAGATGCACCATTACAACATGATACTTTGTTTGGTACTAAAGCAGAAGAGGTGTTGAAAAAAATGGAGGATAAAGCAAAATCCATGCAGACAGTCAAGGATTTCTTACAGGTACAGCCAACCAGGTTTAGCAGGAACTGGCCTTCTGAAAATTGGTCCTTTCCAGTCTCAGACAGACCACAAAGAGGCAGATATAGGCGTCCCAGAGGCAGATCTCAGCCCCAAGGCTCATACAGGCCTAAACAATGGGGTGCTTCTACCTCCAAAAGTGGAGAAGACAAATCACAGCCTTACAGGAAACAGTCCCAATGACTTTCCTCTACCAGTTCCAAACAAGTTTTCTTTTGACAGGCCCCTTAGGGGGAAAACTAGCAGTTTTTTCATCAAATTGGCAAATCGTTACCCAAGACAAATGTGTCTTGAACATAGTGTCCCAAGGCTACAGGTTCCATTTTCACACTCTACCAAGGTCAAATGGCATGCCAGACCTGCCACACAATCAATGGGCAGAGGCACAAAAACAAATTACAGCCCTCATGGACATGAGGGCCATTCAGCAAGTACCACAACAAGAGCAGGGACAAGTATTTTACTCCAGACTTTTCCTAGTACCCAGGAAGGACAAAACCTGGAGACCAACTCTGGACCTGTCTATACTAAATACGTTTCTGGAAGTTCCAAAATTCAAGATGTTGACTCTTAGCAGCTACTGCCCATGATGGGCAAGAGGGCTTGGCTCATAACTTTAGACCTAAAAGAGGCATACCTGCATGTCCCAATCAGACAATCTTGCAGAAGATACCTCAGATTCATAGCTGGCTTAATGCAGTACCAATTCTCTGCTCTGGCCTTTGGCTTATCTACTGCGCCCAGGGTCTTTACAAAATGCCTGGCACCAGTAATTGCGTTTTGCAGACAAAAAGGAATTCAAATATATCCCTACTTGGACGACTGCCTAATTCAAGCAGAGAACAGACACACTTCTAAAGCATCTGGCGTTTGTAAAAAGATTGCTAATTGGCCTAGGGTACACAGTAAACAAAAAGAAATCAAAACTAGTGCCCTCTCAAGAGATAATATTCCTGGGTGCAAGCTTAAATACAACTGCCCAGGTGGCTTATCTCATGCCAGACAAACAAAAACAACTGACCACTTACTTCAAGAAATTGGCAACAAAAACCCACCTATCTGCAAGGAAAATCCTGCAGGCCTTGGGTTTCATGGCATCCTGCATTCTACTAATTCCATATGCCAGACTGCATATGAAGTAACTACAATGGTATCTGAAAAGTGTTTGGACTCAGCATTGCCACAGCCTGGAGACAGTAATTGCACTCATTCTCTGCCTACAACAGGAGTTTCGATGGTGGGTAGAAGCCTGTCACCACAACAAGGGTCTGCCATTCAGTTTACCCACAGCCAGACAGACACTGACAACGGATGCATCAGATTATGTCTGGGGGGCCCATATGGCAGGAAAATGTATTCAAGGCACATGGCCTGCAAACCAGAGGCATCTTCACATCAATCAAAAAGAGATGCTAGCTGTTCAAAATGCCCTGACAGCTTTCAAGGACCTGCTTCATCCAGGGCAGTTACTGATAAAGACAGACAACACTACGGTCATGTGGTACATAAACAAGCAGGGAGGTACACATTCCTACCCCCTCTGCAGACAAGCAATGACCTTATGGAACACAGCATTGGCTTTTCAAGTTCACCTGCAAGCACAATTCCTGCCAGGAAAAACAAGTACTCTGGCAGACGAACTAAGCAAAAACCTCATGGATCCCCACGAATGGAAACTGGATCCACAAGTCTTCAGCATGATAATAAGGAAATGGGGATGCCCATACGTAGATCTATTTGCCTCCCCTCACAACTGTCAATTGCAGAGATTTTGCACAAGGATTTACCACAAGCAAGCATGGAAAGTGGACACCCCCATCATTCAGCTGGAACAATCTAACAGTATATGCTTTTCCCCCACTGCCTCTCCTTCCCAGAGTACTCCTAAAGGTCAGACAAGAGAAGCCAAAAATTATTCTGATTGCACTAGACTGGACACGCCAGCACTGGTACCCAATCCTAAAGAGCTTGTCTTAAGGTCCAGCATGGCTATTGCCTCAAACTTCTCACTTGCTGACCCAACAAAACAATCAGATCCTGCACAGCCAACTTAGGACCTTAACTCTGGCAGCATGGTGGATAATGTAGCCATTCAGAACACTCCTCTTTCAAAAGCTGTTATGGATGTTATCTTGGAGGCCAGGAGGCCCAGTACCAGAAAATCTTATGCAGAAAAATGGAAGAGATTCTGTGCTTGGAACCAGGAACAAGGCATTGACACGTCTGTACCAAATATTCCTCAGATTTTACAATACCTAACTGAGATGCTGAACAAAGGCCTTTGTTTCTCATCAATTAAGATTCATGCCTCTGCCATTTCTGCACATTACAATACGGAACCACCTATCTTTTCTCATCCTTTAATAAGGCAGTACCTCAGAGGGGCCAAAAACATTAGGCCTCCAAGGAGAGCACCAATTCCGGCCTGGGACCTCAGTTATGTTTTGGAAAAACTCACACTGCCTCCTTTAGAGCCAGCATCAACAGTAGATATAAAATTCTTATCCTGGAAAACAGCTCTGCTCCTAGCCATAACCTCTGCAAGGCGGGTCTCGGAGTTGCAAGCACTCATGGCTGTGGAACCTTTCATCATTTTTCATCCAGACAGGGTTTCCTCTGAGGACAAACCCTACATTTATGCCTAAGGTGGTGTCCAGTGTGGCCCTCAACCAAACCATTCACTTGCGTACCTTTTACCCAAATCCACAGAACAAGGGTGAGAAAATTCTGCATTCTTTGGACATACACAGGCAGTTACGCTTCTACTTGGACAGAACTAATGCTTTCAGAAAGACTGAGCAACTTTTAGTGTCATATGCTGCAGGATCACAAGGAAAGGCTATCTCAAAACAGACTATTTCTAAACGGATAGGCCATTGCATCCGTTTCTGCTATTTTCAACATGGCAAATCGGTGCCTAAGGGCATTAGGCCTCATTCCACCAGAGCAGCAGCCACTTCAGCAGCCTTCCTCAGAGGAGTACCAACCAAAGAAATCTTAGAGGCTGCAACTTGGAGTTCAGTGCACACTTTTACAAAGCACTACCACTTGCCTCTCTACTCTAAGTCACTTTGCCACTGCAGTTCTACAGGGCCTCATAGCCTCTCCTAATCCTATTTAGCCCAGCCACCCATCCTCAGCTTTGGGATTCTACCCAAGAGTAATGGCTGCAGCAGTGAAACACGATGAACATAGTACAGTTGTGTACCTACCATAAATGTAGATGTTCGAGTGTATTCACTGTTGCAGTCCAGGTTACCCACCCACCATCCCCCTTCTCTTTGCTGGGACTTATCTGCACTTCTTTATCCTATACAACCTTTTTGGTGTATTTGCTTGTAGATGAAGGAAATGTTATCTTTATGCTTGCATTTCTTATTGGTATATTTTTCAGCCTACCTATTTGGGGCACCTGACATCTGGGGCAAGAAAAACTGGAGAAAATGGCGTTGGCTGCATCTTTTATACCCCTGGCACACTGACGTCAGGGAAGAGGCGACAGCAGCCGGCGCCGGACCTAGACTTTGGAATTCTGTCCGACTGCGGGTAACCCGCCAGCAGGATAACCCAAGAGTAATGACTGCAACAGTGAATACACTCGAACATCTACATTTATGGTAGGTACACAACTCTTCTTTCTTCATTCTACCCAACATGAATGCTTCTTAAAATGTTTGAGGAAAGCTAAGATCAGTTTGGTGGATATTAAGGTGGCAAATAGGAGGGATGAATTCCTTGTCATGCTTTTGGAGTCTGTCTGCTGCTGTCTAATGAGGTAGGAAATTACACAGACTTGGCACAAGTGGCAAGAGAACATGCCGGGAATTAAACATAGCCTAACTATGAAATTCACACCTTTCTCAATTTATTTAACATTTTGCTGTTTGTCCCTTTTATTTTAGTTTCTTCTAGCAAATGCCTAATTTTTTTTTGTTTGTGAGCTTATTGAGCAAGTTTTAAACACTATTTTTATTTTGAGTGCCATTATTGAAACACCTGCTAAATAATTTAGTAATATAGAAGGGGCAGAGTCTGTATTAGTAGCACTTTAAAATATTTCCAAGTATTAGTTTCTTAGTCCCCTGGGTCCTTGATTGATGATGTGACATCCCTGCTCTGGACTGTAATCAAGGAGCTTTAATCCTCACTACTGCCACCGGTGAGGGGTGTTCACTTGGAACAAAAAGAGATGACGCACAGTATTTCCAGATGCAGTTCTTTGCACCAAACACAATTTCTCGTAAGAGCCCACAAGGAAGACAGTCAGTCTTGGGGCTGAGTTTCCCTCTGTCTCTCTCCCCAGACCCCCAAATAAAACCCCTCACTGACACAGCTGTAGAGTGGAGTCCTCAGCCAAGTGTTCCAAGCCAAGTCCTCTATCACCCTCTCTGTGAAGCCAGTGCTCTGTGTCGCTGCTCCAAGTAGCTGACACACACACACACACACACACACACACACACACACACACACCCCTGGGAAAGCACAGATTTACTAACTATGCCCCCTCTGCCCAGACTATAAGGTAGGTCCTGCCACCAGAACACTTTAAAGCCAGCTACTCTAAGGCTGTTACTCAGTATACTTGGGTACCCTTGTAAAATTAATACTAATACAAATGATAGTGTTTCACCAATGCAGCAAGTCTTTCAGGAGCTGCCACAGTGTAACCAAATACTCTCTCTCAAAGGTTAAAGTATTCTCTAAAAGACCAGCCATAATGAAATTTATAAACGTGAAGTAAGAAAAGATACACTGGTTGAGATGAATAAACTATTGGAAACCAAAAATTAAATACTGTAAATGAACACCAGCGGAATAAAACACTGCCAGGAGGTATATGAAAAAGAGAGCTGTTTTATTAAACAAAAACATCATCCATATATATCCTCCCTCATTAAATGGATGATCAAGCTAAGAGTAGGTCAAGGCAGTGGTCTTAATGAGAAGATCCCACTGAGACTTATTTTGAAGGAATGTGGTCTTAGACGTTAATTGATAAGTGATGTTAGGTCTGTATATACATGCTTTTTGATCAGACTATATTTTTATATATATATATATATATATATATATATATATATATATATATATATATATATATATATATATATATATATTTATGCTATATGTATGTTGTTATTATTGTGTTTTATATCCAGGCAGTTTAATATGTGTTTTTATTATTGTTTATATACTTTCATTTATATATGCCTTATTAGTTCTATTTCACTGATGTACTCATGTTTTTTAATTTATCTGGTGTTTTAAGTGATTGACTGTTGCTACAATGTGATTGATTCTCCTTAATTGAAGTGCATATATTTATGGATGCAAACCTTTCTTCATGTAGATGGTCTGATGAAGCAGATGTGAAAGTGCTTACTTTTTTGTTTTTGTTTAATAAAACTGCTCTCTTTTATATACCTCCCGGCAGTGTTTTATTCTGCTGGTGTTCGTATAAAATGTTTAAGTATTTAATAATAAACAAAAGAACATGAACATACTAAATATCTGTTTACAGTAAACGCCAGAGTTTGTCATGAGAAATATTTAAAATAATACAGATGGGTAGATTCACACAGCTACAGAAAAACAGTACTTAACTAACAGGATAATAGGAGGTTACTTGACTAAAGGCCCTGTGGCCCTTACAAGCTGGACAAGAGTTTATTCCCAAAAAGAAACCTCAGTCAGCACCTGTCATTGAGGGACACAGATGGAATCCCTGGGACAAATTTGTGTTTTTCCATCCACTCTTCAAGGTTGCATTTGAAGAGGGTCAGTGAGGTACTCTGTTTGCCGTCTATGGGAAGTCTAGTCCAGAGATGGGGCAGTGTCTGGGAGACAAACCTGACTCCTCCAGCTGGTTTTGTTGATGTCGCATATTAGATTCAGGCCTTTCGAGCAGGTAGTGCATAAGGAGTTAGACTTACGGATATGGAGTGTGCCTAGTAGGGCAGGGTCCGAGATTTCCTTGTATGTAAGACACAGGTCACCTCTGGGCAATCTGAACAATACAGAGTAGAGTGATTTGAGCCTGTCCACATAGGACAGGTTTTGGAGGCCATGGATTCTCTTTGTGATGTATTTCTATAGCCTTTCCAGTTGGTGCTGATGTTTGGAGAGGTACATACCAAACTGGGCATTATACTCAATTATTGGTCTTATGAAGGAGAAGTATAGAGAGGTAATAACTTCCTTTTATCTGGATGCAATGCCTTTACTTGTGAGATGAACCAAGTAAAAGGCTTTTCTGACCACTGCTGTTATATGATGGTCGAATGTAAGAGTGTTCTCTACCTGAGTACCTAGGTCTCTCACCACAGGTTGTGTGCTTGTGTGGTAATCAGTAGGGGTCATGTTTTTGCCGAATGGTATGATGCATTTTTTTGCGTTTAGCTTGAAATGACTTTGGCATCAGTCATTAGTTGCTGTGAGACCTTCTTGCAGTATGTTAACATCATACGGGACAGCACCCAACTTACGGTCGTCTGCAAACTTGGTCAGCCACAGGCCTTTTGTCTTTGCCTGGACCTCCCAAGAAGTAGGTGCCAGATAGCAAGAGTCCCAGGATAGATCCCTGGGGAACTCCACTAGACATGTCTGCTATCGGAGGTGGAGGCGTCTGTTTTGAACTTGAGGGTCCTGTTGGTGAGCCAGTTGGCCACATGCCCGATAAGATAGGGATTTACGCCAAGTTGTGTTAGCTTCTCAATGATGCCTGAATGGGGGATTGTGTCAAAGGCCTTGGCCAAGTCAAGGTAAAGCTGCATGTACTGACTTTCCCTCATCCAGGGCCTTGGTGACAGTCTCAAAAAAGCCATCCAGGTTCAACAGGCAAGATCTGCCTTTGATGAATCTGAACTGGGTGGGGCCAAGTTCTTGGCGATTGTCTATGTCCTTGTTTATGAGATCCATAATAATACGCACCATGAGCTTTACAGATCAGACTTGTCAAGCTAATGGGGTGATAGTTTCCAGTGTAAATAGTGGTACCACCTTTGTGCAAGGTGATGACAATGGCAGCTCTCCACTCTACTGGAATGAAGCCTGTACTTAGGCTGTGGTTGAACAGGGTGTTCAATGGCGAAGCCAGTTCTTGGTGGAGATGAAGAATACAGCCTGGGATACTATCAGGTCCCATGGAAGCTGTGTTGTTTGCCTTGGAAATGGCCTTTAACACTTGATCTGAGGAGGTATGTGGTGCGGGACAAGTATCAGGGATGTCAAAAGGGTGTTTGGGGGGACAGATAGGTGAAGTTTGTGCTGAACCTGTCTGCTAGCAGGTTGGCTAAGTCAACAGGATCAGTGTAAATGATACTGTTAAGTACTAATTTGGAACAAACCTGGGCCTTGCCATGGAGGTTTCTTACGTAACCGAAGAAGGCTTTGTGGTTTCCCTTTGTTTTGAAGGCTAGTTTCAATTCATAATTGGCTTTGGAGGTTTTCATTAATGATCTAATTTGCTTGTTGAGGCTAATGAGGGAGTTTTTCCAATTTGGAATTTGTTCCCTTTTACCCTTGGCCAACAGTTTCTACCTTTTGTTGTAAAGCCTGTTTATAGAGAATGTCCACCAAACAGGTTTGTTTTTCCTCGAAGAGCAGGTTTTAATTCTGTTGGTTATGGCTGAGTCCATGCAGTTGCAAAGGTGCTTGTATACTGCATTGGCTTACTGTTCAGCATAGTTGTCTGCATCCTCTGAGGGGGGGCAGTGGTGTGAAGCTGCTGATACCCTCCCTTAGGAGGTTGTAGTCAGCTTTTGAGAAGATTTTTAGCTTTATTACGGCTGGGGGGTTGTTGGGTGGGGTAGAAACTTCGAATGAGACAATCTCGCTATATTTTCCTGACTGGTCTAAAGAATTATTATTCTGTGGTTACTTAGTAAAGCAAGGCAAGATGAAGTGGGTGATTGGCCCTCCTTGGTCAGGTTTCAAAAACAGACTGCCCTGAGACTTCTGTCTCATCTAGTGTTAAAATATTATTTCAGTGCTGGATTACAGAATGACATAGAATACATCTGGTCCTCTGACTCTGGTTCCCACACTTCCCCCTGTACTAGAAATTGAACCAGAATCTAGCAAAGAGGTATTACCATACACACACACACAACTTTTCTAAGATGTGTTATAACATCTGGAAAGTATAAAACCATTTCAAAACTGCCACCCTTCCAAGGTAGCAATTAGTTCATCCCTAAAGACAATTAAGATTGCTAGTCCTGTTTTTTTCACAGACGTTTTGTCTTCTGGCCACAGTCAGAACTGCAAGATAAAATCTTTATGGCCTAAACCAGGTAATTTAATTTCAGACTGTTTTCAGAGTTAGATTAACCTCTTCTTTTCCAGTATTGTCTGTTAAAATGTATTCATTTCAACAGTTACAGTACAGTCTGGCATACAGGCATATTTCTTTTCTGTCCAGCAGGACCCACTGTTGGCACATTTTTAACACAAGCAGCTTTGCAAATACATTTTCAACACAAACAGCTGTACAAATCAGTTTGATGTACAGATGCCATGTAAAACTCCAGTTAGCTATGCTGGCATATGTTGCACATCCACTAGCCTATTTCTCCTGGTATAGTTGGCAATACCTCACATCATCACAGAGGTCTTAGTTATGTCTTCTTAACGATGACTCATCTTCAAAAATGCCATGCTTATCCAAGCAGTATGTAGCAATGTTAGTGTTACAATTTAAAAGGGAACGTGTTTGCATGTACATAATAGGTTAAAACACCTTACGTACTACATTGTGCAGTTTAATAGGCTTGTTGAAAATATAAAAGCTTAAAGCTAGGCTTCCATGATGAAAAAATTGAATGAATAATGATGCATACTTGTACATTAGTAAGATTTGCTTTGGAAGCTATAAACGATGGGAAGAAGCATGGAAACAGATGCAAGTCTGTTAAGCCAAGCAATTCTTCGAAATGTGCTTAAGTGTAAAGGTTTTATTAAACTTGAAAGGCATTCTTTTTTTATTTATTTTTTTGCAACATGAAATATTTAAAAACGGGATGAACAGAATTTCAACAGATTAGGGGGACTCTGTACAGTTTCTTACTGATTGGATAAGCTGCTAAGGTTTCTTAAAGGACACCAACACCATTCCCCCATCTCCAAAGTAATCGCTCTGTTTAGCTATGCACTTAGATGAATTAACAGAACTATGTGCTGTTTCCCAGTATAGGTGGCAACAGTGACTCAACTTGAAAGTGGGAATTGACCGAAGTCTTGGACCATAAAGGGTTCAACTATTTGATGCATGACTGCAACACAAAGGGTAGAATTGTGGATGTGACCCTAAACTGGGGAGAAAGGGGGGTCATGGATGTCCCTGTGAAAGCCAAGTTAACCAACAGTGACCATGGATCTCTGCAGTTTAGAGTGTGGAGGTTACGAATATGAAAGTGAGGTTGTGGGTTTTAGGGAAGTGCTTAGCTGGGGAAGGATTAAAAATGAGGTAAGAGACTGAGAATAGAGTGATATAGTTATAAGCTATGTGAATAGGCCACGAATGGAGTTCTCAAAGCTGTGAATAAGGGCTTAAGGAAGATGCAAAAAGAAAAGGTCAGTGTGGTTACATAAGAATTGGAGGCCAGCAGTTGGGCTGAAGTGATAAAACATCAAACAAGTGGAAGGGAGGTGGTAGAAGTGGCAGAGTACAAGGGTTTTATGGGGCATTAAAGTTGAAAGAATGTTCGTAAAAATGATAAGGAATGGGGGGTTAGCAAGGACTTTGGTATATAGCAAAGTAGAAGAAGATGGGGCCTTACTAGGCCATACTGTTCAAATATGGGGAATAGCTCACAAAAAGTAATGAAAAACCGAGATACTGAATAGATACTTTGCTTCAGTGTTCACAGCAGAGAGTAAGGGAAAGTGTGTAATGCTGAGATTGGTAGGAATGAGTTTAGAGCAGTGGCCAAGTACTAGGGTATATTGGGAATAGGTGAAGAGAAGACTGCTTGCTGTTACAAAGAATGAAGCATAATGAACAGATGGGCTGCCTCCCAGAGTTCTCAGGAATCTGGCCAGTCTGCTGATAGATTATTGTGTGAGATCTTCAGCATATCACTGACTAGTGCAGAAGTACTTATTGACTGGTAAATGGCAAGTGAGGTACCCTTGTACTGGGAAGGAACAGGAAACATCTGGTCAACTTGAGGCCTGTTAACCTCACGTCAGTGACGGCGAAAGTCATGTAGAGAATCCTGAGAGGAAGTCTAATTGTTTGTGTAGAACAGTAGTCGCAACACAGGTTAGGGGTTCATGGCTAGAAGGAGCTTTTGGTCAGACCTGGTCCAGTTTTATGTTTGGGTTACTAATGAATTTAATAGATAAGTACCAGTTGACAGGGTTTGTATGAACTTCACAGTGGTCATTGATTCAGTCCTGTTGGTGCGGGACTGAGTCAGTGGCCATTGACTCTCTTTTCTGCACAAGCAGCTGATGGGAAAAATGAAAGTAACTTGGGGTATGGAGGTAAGGCTGAGATTTAAGGAATGGGATTATTGCATAATTGAAGGGTAAGATATAGAAGGATCTTGTGAAAGAAACATCAGGATAAGGAAAATAGTTGAGTACCACAGGGGACCAGTCTTTAATCCACTAGTTTTACTTCTGACTGTTGCAGACAAATTTGAGGGAACAGAGAACAAGGATTGACTGTTTAGTGGTGAAACACTGATAGATGCAGCAATAGATGATGTAGGGAGTGTCTTAAGTAAGGGTTTGGAAAGGCTGACCAAGTGATGATAAAAGTGGCAGTCAAAGTTTTTTGCAGATAACTACACTTGGGCCATAACAGCCCTGCTGGGGAGAATGGAACGGCTGAGGTAATAGAGGCTGAATTGCATCTTGCTCTTGAGCATCTGGAGAGCAAGGACAGCTATGTGAGAATGCTATTCATAGACTTTAGCTCAGCATTTAACACAGTTGTTCCTATGCAATTGATCTGTAAACTAGTACACCTGGGCATCAGCATACACCTCTGCAATGGTATCCTGGACTTTTTGATTAACAGGCCACAGAAGGTTTGTGTGGGCAATAATACTTCTAGGAGCATAACACTCAACAGAGGTGTTCTTCAGGGTTGCGTTCTCAGCCCCCCTATGGTTTACTATCCTAACCCATGACTGCACAGCAAACTTCAGTATGAATCATGTCATCAAGTTTGCTGATGACACCACAGTCGTGAGTCTGATCAGGAGAGAGGACAAGTGTGCATACAGAGAAGAGATTAACACACTGATTGCCTTGTGTGTAAGAAACAACCTTGACCTGAATGCAAGTAAAAAAGAGATCATAGACTAAAGGAAGAGGCAAACACCCCATACACCACTCCTCATCAACAGAGAGATAGCAGAAAGGGTAAGCAGTACCAAATTCCTCTGAGTTCATATTTGATCTCTCCTGGTCCGGGAATACCTGCCACATAGTGAAAAAAGTTCACCAACATCTCCACATTTTGAGAAGACTCAAAAAGGTGAAACTACCTGTTGCTGTCCATCTTTGGGCACAATAGAAGAGTCTTCATGGGTTTGGTTTAAGCAGCTTTATTTTATACAAGCACATCACGATAGAAGTTAACTGACTTTAACTTAAGTAACTTGTATACAAACTAACTGCTGTAATCATACATGCTTACTTTCTGGCTGCACTCCCAAAATGGCACGTGCTTAGCATTTATACATGCACAGTGCGTCTTTGATATGCTTCTTAAAGATACAGTACACAGCACGTGCACTCTGATCTTCACTAGCATTGTCAGCACTTTCCAGTTTCTGCAGAACAACAGTTGAAAGCATTTTACATCCAACTTTTCAGTCTGGTATGGGAGCTATTCAGATTCGCAGATTTTAAAAAAAATCCCTGTGGAGTGGCTGTCTGACATTAGTCTGCCCACAATCCAAGATCTTTGTACATCAACAAGCCTAAACAGAGAGAGGCCACCAAAATACTAGATGACTCAACTCATCCTGCAAATAGTCTGTTTATGAGCTTGTCATCGGGTAAAAAGATACCGCAGTATTCGATGCAGAACAATTAGATTTAAAGACCGTTTTCATCAGAAGGTGATCAGACTTAACTCCAACATTAGGTCTGATCATTGACAGGTCAGGATGTTGGGACTTTCCATTCACTGTGAGATATTATTTTATCTATTAAGCCCAGCCAACCATTATAATTTGTACTACTAACAATATTTTTTCTTCAGCTGCTACTGCTGTGTGCTTGATCACCCATGAATGTGGTACATGGTTCATGTGCAGTATTACTTGAACCTTGCTGTTAGATGTGTGTTTTTAATATCTTAACAAGTGTGTGTTTCTAGGAATATATGTAGCTATATTCTTAAGTGTAAAGTTGATTTATAAGATGGTGGTAGTATTATATGTTGCATTAAATTATGTCTTAGGTTCATAGGTAGGTACTAGGCTATCGGCCCAAGGTCCTACGTAAGCCAAGCCAGCAAGGTACCATAGCTTACACCACCCAAGAAAGTTATTTTCCTGTTCCACTGTCCAGCAGAGAGACAGAAGTGATCCCCGGGGTGTATTTCCTATTTCCCATCCACTCATCAAGATTTTTCTTGAAGAGTGCTAATGAAGAACTTTGCTTGACATAGATGGGTAGCCTGTTCCAGAGTATAGGAAGTCTCTGAGACAGGAATCTATCCCTCCAGCGTGTCCTGTTTATTGTGGTGACAAGGTTTAGGTCCCTAGAGCGTGTAGCTTGGAGGGATTGGGATTTCTTTAGGTGTAGTATGTCCAACAGCTCTGGGTTTGACATAGCTTTATATGTTAGGCAGAGATCACCTCTAAGTAGGAGATATGCTACAGAGTAAAGCTGGAGTTTTTTGAGGCGGTCAGTATAGGGCATTTGTTTGAGGCCAGTAATCCTCTTTGTGAGGTACTTCTGTGGCCTTTCCAGCTGCGGCAGATGTCTTGTGAGGTACATTCCAAAAGGGGCATGGTACTCTATAATGGGTCTGAGTGTCGAGTAGAGGGGACCTCTTTTTAGGTGGATGAGAACCCTTTTATGATGAGGTGTGCCACATAGAAGGACTTCCTGACTACTTTGGCGATGTGACTATCAAAGGAGAGACTACTGTCCACCTGGGTCCCAAGGTTTCTTATCACGCATTCGGTGTTACATAGATTGCTGCCTGTGTGGTAGTTCATAGGTACAGAGTTTTTACCCAGGGGGATGACACTGCACTTTTTGGCATTGAGCTTGAAGCCATGGCTCTGACACCAGGCATCTGTCACAGTGAGGCCCTTCTGTAGGATGTCTACATCATTTGGGGACTTTGACTATGGCTCCTAGTTTGCAGTCATCTGCGAACTTCATCAGCCAGAGGCCTTCGGTGTTATTCTGTACTTCAGAGAGGTAGTAACCAAACAGGAGAGGTCCCAGGACGGAACCCTGTGGCACTCCACTTGTCACTGCCTTGAGGTCAGATTTGGAGTCTGCAACTTTTACAGTGTGGGTTCTGTCAGTGAGGCAGTTGGCAACCCATCTTGTGACGTAGGGATTTATACCTAGTTTAGTGAGTTTAGCTATAATTCCAGAATGGGTGATGGTGTCGAAAGCCTTGGCGAGGTCAAGATAGGCTGTGTGAACCACCTTACCCTCATCCACGGCTTTGGTGACTGCCTCAAAGAAGTTGATCAGGTTCAGGAGGCATGATATGCCTTTCACAAACCCGAACTGGGTGAGATCCAGAGTTTGGAGGTTACCAGTGTCTTTGTTTGAGTTCCATGGTGATATGTTCCATGGCCTTGCAGACCAGGCTCGTCAGGCTAATAGGTCGATAGTTCCCGGGATCAGTGGTGGCTCCCCCTTTGTGGAGTGGGATAACTGTTGCTGTGCGCCATTCAGTGGGCACAAAGCCTGATGCGAGGCTATTATTGAATATGGTGCTTAAGTGGGGAGCCAGTTCGTTCTGAAGTTCGTGTAAAACGCAGCCTGGGATGTTTGTCCGGTCCCATGGATGCTGTGTCTTTGGCTTTAGAGAGTGCATCTTTTACCTGCGTAGTTGTGATTACAGGGACTCTACATTCTTCCTGTATAGATATGGGCCCTTTAAGGGGTGAGAGGGGGGTAAAGTTAGCACTGAACCGATCTGCCAGGATGTTGGCAATATCAGTTGGTTCTGTAATTTTCGTGCCTTTGTGCTGTAACTCAGAGCAGATCTGGGTGTTGCCATCTAGATTTTTGACATAACTATAGAATGCTTTGTGGTTGTCCTTGGATTTAGTGGTGATTTTGTTTTCGTAGCTAGTTTTGGAGGATCTTATAAGGGATCTCAGCTTATTACTGAGGCTGCCCAGGGAGCTCCTCCATTCATGGGATTTTACTGTCTTTTGCAACAGTTTCTTCCTTCTGTTGTACAGTTTGTTTATGGCAGAGGACCACTAGATTGGCTTCCTTTTTTTGGAGGATAGCATCTTGGTTCTGCTTGGGATAGCACAATCCATGCACTCGTGTAAGTGCTTATATCTTTGTATGTGATTTTTTTTTTTTGTCTGTCCCATGATGAGCTGATTGCACGGAATCTCATTTAATCTACACTTGTATAGCTCTAAATGACAATAAAGTTACTTTTGACTTTTTTCGACTTAATATCAGTTGAGTAAAAGTAAACACTCCTGGTGTGGACCACCAGGAGCAGAGTGAGAAGGCACTGGCAACAGCAGGCAGAATGCTAAGGAGTGTCCTCATGGAGATGAGACTGTACAAATGAAAGAGAAATGGTTCCACTCTGCTGAGACCATGTCAGGCCACATACCTCATGCAGTGTGCAGTTTTGGCGACAATACAGGGAAAAGGATATTGGGTCATTAGCTCCTGGAAGGAGTCCAGAGAATGCATGCTGGAAAGGTGCAAATGGAGAGGAAAGAATACAACCAGAGCATAGATGATAGCTATAACTGTTAGTAGAAACCAAAAGAGAAAGGAGAACAACTTGATATTAGTACACAAAATCTTGTCAAGTAGATTTGAATGGGACATTTGAACAGGATAAATAGAAGGGGAAGGGGGCACAGCCAGCAGATTGTAGGAGCTAACTATTTTTTGGATCTCCAAAATTCTGCACAGAGGGTTGTGGACCCATGAAATGGACTTCCTGAGTAGGTGGTGGAGCTAGAATACATGTAGGTATTGAGGAAGTCAAACAGATGTCAAAAAGGTGAAGAAAGTAGGGATGGTAGGTAGCTATAATGTTAAATGCACTTGCAGAGCAAGCCAGGCAGGCTTATAGTCTCTGTCTGCTGTGTCAGGCATAAAAAAGCTGCTAATTGAACTGCTACTTCTGGAATACGATTTATATGCGTCACACAGGCCAGTTTAGGGAGTTATAGTCAACAAGGATCACAACAGATTCTGTTAACGTGAACAGTTGCATTGTCTTCAGAGGCAGTCTGAGAGGCCTATGTTTGACAGCAATGCCATTGTAAGTGCGAGGAGAGATAGTACACCTGACATTGACTGGTCTAGGTCTTAATGAAGTCATAAAGTTCAGTGAGAGAGAAACAGAGAGATACTGAAAACAGAGCCTTGAGTATGGCATCCAAATCTGGGCATTTGGATTTGTAACTGATTATGAAGTAATCATGTTGATGCAGATGGATTAGTACTGTAAAAATGTATATTTCACTTTGAATGGTGGTGTTCATTAACCAGCAGATCTTCTCAGAAGAAATGCCTTGCTTGTTCCATGCATTTTTCAGTTCTATGACTCTTTTGACCTTACTACCTGTTGATGTCATTTACTGTAATCTATTGTCCTTTCTTTGAAATATATTTCAGTGAAGACTTAATTCTCTAAGAAGATACATGTAATGCAGTAGAGAAAGGTGTGAGTGAGGGAAGTTGATCTACTCTTTTATGGGAGGGGTACTTCTCTTTTTTTCTGTGGGTATAGTATGCTGACTGGCTCTGCAAAGAGGCAAGGAAGAGTTCAGCACAACTTGCTTCTGACCTCAGATGCCTATTGAAGATCTTTCATTTCTTGAAACTGCTAGCTGTTGGCTTTTGGTTATGTGTCTGTTAATGGCTGTGCGGAAGGTCTATGGTTCAGTAATCAGCTTTTTATAAGCTCTGATGTCTTTCTTGAAAAAAGAAGTGGTCCAGTATAGGCAGAATTTGAGCATATTACAGGATCATAGAGACATAGAATTAAACTGCAACTGAGAAATGTCCCTTCCGTATACACAAACTTTGCCCAGCAAGTCTTCCTCAACAGTTTTTCTCACTCATTCATAGGTAGGTACTAGGCTATCGGCCCAAGGGCCTAAGTAAGCCTAGCCAACAAGGTTCCCTGGCTTATGCCCCCCAAGAAAGTTATTTTCCTGTGCTTTTGTCGAGCAGAGCCACAGAAGTGATCCCTGGGGTGTACTTCCTATTTCCTATCCACTTGTCACGATTTTTCTTGAAGAGTGCTAATGAGGAACTTTGCTTGACATAGATGGGTAGCTTGTTCCAGAGTATAGGAAGTCTCTGGGACAGGAATCTATCCCTCCAGCATGTCCTGTTTATTGTGGTGACAAGGTTTAGGTCACTAGAGCATGTAGCTCGGAGGGATTGGGATTTCTTTAAGTGGAGCATGTCCAAAAGCTCTGGGTTTGACATAGCTTTGTATGTTAGGCAGAGATCACCTCGGAGTAGGCGATATGCTACGGAGTAAGGCTGGAGTTTTTTGAGACTGTTGGTGTAGGGCATCTATTTGAGGTCAGTAATCCTTTTTGTTAGGTACTTCTGTGGCCTTTCCAGCTGCTGCAAATTTCTTGTGAGGTAAATTCCAAAAGGGGCATTGTACTCTATAATGGGTCTGAGTGTCGAGTAGAGGGGAGCAATGACCTCTTTTTCCTAGATGAGAACCCTTTTGTGATGAGGTGTGCCACGTAGAAGAATTTCCTGACTACTGTGGCGATGTGATTATCAAAGGAGAGACTACTGTCCACCTGGATCCCCAGGTCTCTTATCACACATTCAGCGTTAAGTAGACTGCCACCTATGTGGTAGTTCATAGGTACAGAGTTTTTACCAAAGGGGATGGCATTGAGCTTGAGGCCATGGCTCTGACACCAGGCTTTTGTCTCAGTGAGGCCCTTCTGTAGGATGTCCACTTAATTTGGGGACTCCGCTATGGCTCCTAGTTTGCAGTCATCTGAGAACTTCGTTAGCCAAAGGCCTTCTGTGTTGGTCTGTACTTCATAGAAGTAGATACCAAACAGGAGAGGTCCCAGGACTGAACCCTGTGGTACTCCACTTGTCACTGGTTTGAAGTCAGATTTGGAGTCTGCATCTTTTACAGTGTGAGTTTTGTCAGTGAGCCAATTGGCAACCCATCTTTTGACGTAAGGATTTATACCTAGTTTAGTGAGTTTAGCTATAATCCCAGAATGGGGGATGGTGTCGAAAGCCTTGATGAGGTCAAGATAGGCTGTGTGAACCACCTTACCCTTGTCTACAGCTTTGGTGACTGCCTCAGAGAATTCGATCAGGTTCAGGAGGCATAATCTGCCTTTCACAAACCCGAACTGGGTGGGGTCCAGAGTTTGGAGGTTACCAGTATCTTTGTTTATGAGTTCCATGATGATACGTTCCATGGCCTTACAGACCAGGCTTGTCAGGCTAATAAGGCGATAGTTACCGGGATCAGTGGTGGCTCCCCCTTTGTGGAGTGGCATAACTGTTGCTGTGCGCCATTCAGTAGGCACAAAGCCTGATGTGAGACTATGATTGAACATGGTACTCAAGTGGGGAGCCAGTTTATTCTGAAGTTTGTGTAAAACGCAGTCTGGGATGTTGTCCGGTCCCATGGATGCTGTGTTTTTGGCTTTAGAGAGTGCAGCTTTTACCTGCGTAGTTGTGATTACAGGGACTCTGCGTTCTTCCTGTATAGTTATGGGCCCTTTAGTGGGTGAGGGGGGAGTTAGCGCTGAACCTATCTGCCAGGATGTTGGCAATATCAGTTGGTTTTGTAATGTTCATGCCGTTGTGCTGTAACTCAGAGCAGATCTGGGTGTTGCCATTGAGATTCTTGACATAGCTATAGAATGCTTTGTGGTTGTCCCTAGAATCAGTGGCAGTTTTGTTTTCGTAGCTAGCTTTGGAGGATCTTCTAAGGGATCTCTGCTTCTTACTGAGGCTGACCTCCTCCACTCATGGTATTTTACTCTCTTTTGCAACAGTTTCTTCCTTCTGTTGTAGAGTTTGTTTATGACAGGGGGCTACCAGATTGGCTTCCTTTTTTTTGGAGGATAGCATGTTGGTTCTGTTTGAGATAGCACGATTCATGCACTCATGTAAGTGCTTATAGAGTGCGTCTGTGTAGGATTCAGCAGGCATTACTGCATTTTCCATATGCATGGGTGTCATGAAGTTCAACACTTCTGTCTTAAGAAGCATGAAGTTGGCTTTGTAGAAATTTTTTACTGTGATTTCCTTAAAGGGGGGTGGGGCAGGATGTGGATATCTAGGGTGATTAGCTTATGGTCGGATCTGACCAACGAGGAGTTAACTTCAGGTGTGGAACACCAGTCATTCGTGTTGGTAATGACTAGGTCTAGGATATTGTTGCCTCTGGTGGGGGTGTGGATAAGTTGATCTAGGGCAATGGAATTTATGAATTCCATAAAGTGTTGAGTGAAGGAGTTGGTACATGAGTAGTTTTCCCAGTTAATGGTGGGGTAGTTGAAATCGCCCATTATTAGGGTGCTTGGTTGAACCCTAATTTTCCACTATATCAAGAAAAGAGGAGTGGGAATCCTGGGGCATGATGGGGGATCTGTAGCAAGCGACAGTTTGGATTGCAGTTTTGCCCAGAGTTAGTTGCACTTAGATAACCTCGGATGCATTATGCTGAGCAACTAGCCTGGAGGTGTGGATATCCTTAATGAATATGGACATAACTCCGCCTTTGGTGTTCTGGTCCAGGTTAGGTGGCCGAAAAGTGTGGTATGAGTTATAGCTTGGTAATGCAGGGGGGCTCTCTGGAGCCTTGAATCAGGTCTCAGTCACTGCACAGATATCAATATTCTCCATTTTAAGGAGTGCCTTGAGGGAGTGCATTTTGAGATTAACTTCTAGCATTGAGTAGCATTACCCTCCATTTTTGCTTGCCTGTTCCTGTTACGGTGGTGAATTTGTCATTTGAACCTTGCCTGAAAAAGGCACTATAGGGGCAGCAAGAGCCTTGGCCAGTAACCAGAATTCCAGGGGTGACAGGTGCAGGCCAGCTCTGGCAAAGCATCGTGGTCTGTTGACCATGTCGTCCCAGGCAAACAGATACTGGATCCCCTTAGAATGACACCAGAGGCTTAGCCGATTGTTGAAGTCATTCATTTTGTCCTTGTACTGTGGTATCTTTCTGGGCGATGGCAGGATTCTACTCAGGGCTAGGGTCATACCTGCCTGGGCTACAGGATTGGAGAGCTCTTCCATGTCTCTTTTCATATAGTCCAGGGAGGTACGTCTCAGGTCATTCACACCAACATGGACAATGACAGTCATATTTGTACTTGTGGAGTGACCTGAGTGCGTGGGTTATGTGGCGGATCCTGGCACCCGACAGGCAGCTGACAGTAACATACTCCTTGTTTAGCCTCGTGAGTGGGACATCAGTGCTCCTGACTATAGAGTCACTTATGACTAGTGTGTTGGGTACGTTGTTTTGCCTTATGGGCTGTGGTTGAGTGGCACACTGAGACTGTGGGCTATGTGTCATTTGGGTTGTTTTGGGGGTGGAGGTTGCTTGCATTTCTTCTTTGGAGGTCTCTGTTGCTTGAGCAGATTATTATTGAGAGCCTCCGCAAATGTTTTTGTGTTTCTGTGTGTGGATTTTGGTGGTGTAGGTTTCCTGGGACTATGTGATGAGTGTGGTGTGGTGCAAGTGTTTACCTTCTCCTCTTGACTGTCAAGTTCAGTCTTGGTTTGAGAGAACTTTACCTCCAGTTTGGCTAGATAAGTGCATCGCTCACAGGTTGTGGTGTTGGGTGGTAGGAGGAGGAGAGAGTTGTCTGTGTACATGAGGCAATTGCTACATTGCCCCAAGATGCCCAGATTCATCAGATAGAGGAGAACACTTCGAGCTGACCCTTGGGCATGCTTGAATAAAAAAACTACTTTCCTCTAGACAAGTGAGAAAAGTGAGTATAAGAGCTGTTTTTCTGTAAGCAAGTGAGGAAAGTAAATACAAGAACTGTTTTCCTCTTTACATCTGTCCTGTGTGTTTTTGAGTTCTAGTGCAGTTTTGACTCCCGTATTGCTCTGTGATACCCATGTCAGTCATCTGCTTATTTATTTATTTATTTTGCTTAATAAATCTGAAAACTGGACCTGTTTGGGCTGGCAGTTGGGTTCATCCTTTCTGCTTGTCACAGTTCAGCAGCTTTTTTCTTTACTTGGGTACATTTTTAAGCGGAGCACTTCCAGCACTATGACATCACAAACTACCTACGTTACCATGCTTGGCACTTGAGCCTGCCAGTTTTTTTTTGCTGCTTGAAAAGTTGGGTGTCCTTTCTAAAACATTTCAGAGGCTAATGCTTAGGAAGCAGATGCATTGCATAGCTATGTGGTGTCAGATAACAGTCAGGACTTTTGCAGAAAGGCCCCATGACTGCATCATGGGAGTATGTGATTTAAAGCATTGCAATAACTACTGAACAGCCCACCATGCCAACCTCAGATTCCAGATGGAGAAACTGTTGTCCTATCTTGCTAAAACAAGGATGGTAGTGATTGAAAGCCCCTAAAATGGGGTAGTGTTGTGCTAGTCCACTACACATCCCCAGGCCACAGCCAGAACACAGTATCAACGAGGTAAACTTACTGATAAACTTAAACTGACTTTCTGGTCCTCACAGATGCTGAGTTTGTCCTCTGCTTCACTGCATGTCCATTCATTACTGCAGTGGATGCTGAGGGTCCAGAGGAGGCACAGCGGACAGAGGGAAAAAGATGGAGTTAAAAAGATAGAATGTCGTGTTTTCTCAT
Organism: Protopterus annectens; assembly: GCF_019279795.1. Classification (NCBI taxonomy): domain Eukaryota; kingdom Metazoa; phylum Chordata; order Ceratodontiformes; family Protopteridae; genus Protopterus; species Protopterus annectens. Next base: position 783,681,745 of record NC_056728.1, read on the forward strand.
AGATGTTGGCAGAATTCTTGGCACTCCTTGTTCTAAGGCGAATGAATGAACTATGGAGCTTGCACTTCTGGCAGTTTGAATGGGGTGAGAGGGAGGTCTGATTTAGTAATGCTTCGGAGTCAGTAAAAGTGTTGTTTGTACTCTTATGAGTAGTTTATCTAATTCACTTTATTGGGGCCATTGATCTTGGAAAGGGACCCGTTTTTATCCTGGTTGAGCAGGGTGTTTGTTTAGCAAAGGACAGAGTGACATATTGTACTGTTTTGAATTAGGGAAATGGTGACCTCCTTTGATTGACTGATTTTCTCTTTCTATCACCTGGTCCATGCCTTTACGAACTGATTTTCACTTTGTCATCTAATACATTTTTAGTCCCTGACCCTTGACATAAACTAAGGACCGCTTTCTTTCCAGAAGATAAAATGTTACCCTTATTAGTGTTAAAAGGTAAACCATCGTTTGCACATTAAGTGAGAGAGTATTGTCTGATGCATTTTGCAAGGATTGGTCATCTGTTGGATAAAGATTGATGGCTGTCTGGTTTGCAAGACCAGAGAGCTGGCAGTCCAGTGTAACCCAGTTTGTCCTCCACTTCAGTCATTTCTTAATCCTTGAAGTCATAAATCCATTTATTTTGAACTCCCAAAGTTTGCTTACAATCCTTGATTGGTGCTAGTACCAAAAGCTCTGGGGGAGGTCCAGGTATGCAGCACCTACCCTAAGTCTTTTATGCATTGTTGCTTTAACTCCCCTTTAAAAAAGTGAGTAGATGGGAAAAAGCCTGCCCTGCCCTACAGAGCCGTACTGGGTCACATCAGGAAGCAGAAGATTCCAGCGTCATTCTATACCAGTTCCATAATGACATTGCATTATTGTGCATAGAATGCATGTGAGACTAATGGATCTGTTGTCATCAGGGTTCACTGTTGATCCATTTTGTAATATCATTCCACCTGGTACGTCAGGCCAGTGATAACACTTATGGAGGTAGAGAGGAAGAGAGATTCATTGTGATACATAGAGGACACTCCATGTTATTTCTCATAGCACAGAGTTTTCTTGGGGATATTATTTGGGCCTGCGAACTTGCATTTGATTTGTGCAGTTCTGCCTTTATAGTGCTTTATCATTTAGATGCGAGAGGGGAGCAGATTTACCATCCGAGGCTTTAAGTTGGCACTGAGTTTGTCAGCTAAGATGGCAGTATATTATGGTTTCAGGATTTCCTGCTAATTCAGGAGCATCGCAGTTAAATCAGTGGAAATGCTTTTTTTCCAAGTGGCCATCATTTCTGCATGCATTATCTCATAACTGCCAACTATGATACGTGTATTGAAACTCTTGGGACTGTGTGCATGAGTACTGGTCAAATTGTTCCTAAAAGTCTTCTGAGTTGTCCTTGAACTATTCTGTTTATCTTCCTTTTTTCCCACAGTAGGAACCAGAAACAAAAGAGCCCTTTACACCTCGGATTTGCTTAGGTTGTACTTGAAGCAGGTGCACGACTTTAGGAGAAGAGCTGTTCATCTCTTTCATTTTGAGGAGCAAGGGCTGGAGGTCATCAGCTTACTGTTTCCAAAGGGATTGTCAGCTGTATTATATTTTGTAATCAGGTGCCCATTGGAAGGTGTAGCTAAACATCACTTCACTGGAGGCATGGGATTTTTTTCACTGCTTAAGAATGCACCAATTGCAGACTTCTACACCATGTACAGTTGATGTTTGGCACACACCTTCAACAAATGCTTTTTTCTTGATCTTGCCTCTGTATGTCTTGAAAGCTAAATCTCTGGATCAAGAATTGTTCTAACCAGTGTTTAGTTGGGCTGTCTTTCCAAACAAATGTTTATAGTAGTCCCTTCTTTTCTGAACTTTGTTACAGAAAATCCAAATGTAGGTTGACTTGTGATTTCATTTGCTTAGCACTAGAGGCAAAAGGCCTCCGTATCGGGTTTTCCTTTTGCTTTTAGTAAGGAATCTTGTACTCTGGAGAGGTTTCACTAAAGGACATAAGTGGCAGCCACCCTGATGCTTAGATTCCATGTCTGTGTGTCTCTTAGTGTTGCAGGATTTTCTGTATTTTCCTCGGACAACCAGAATATAAAGGAGATGCTTGTCTATCCACAGTCCATTTCCATGCAGGTGGTTGTAACAGATGCCAGTACTACTGCTGCAGTTCTCTATGGTAAAGATTGTCCTCAGTCCATCATTTCCCGGAAGCATTAGGCACTGCTGACTTTGGGATATTGATAATAGTGGCTATGTATGCACTATGGTCCTTTTGTTGTTTAGCTGCCATCCTTAGTTGCTTCTTTCCTATGTGTGTGTGTGTGTATCTACATATATATATATTATGTATGTGTGTATACAGTACACACACACATATGTGTGTGTGTGTGTGTGTGTGTGTGCGTACGCTCGTATGCGCGCAGTTTGTCATTATTTCTTTCTCGATTCTTCTCTTTGTGGTGTGGGGATTAGGTTTCAGGTCTCTGTTTTGGACACATTATTCATTGCCTGGTATTCTTTTTTCTGTATTTGAGTTTTGGCACCCTTATAGTGCCTTATTGCCATATAATATTTTCAGTTTCTAAAGGTAAGTCACTGTTTTGTTCTATTTCTTTGTTACAGTTATTGGGCCTTTATCTCTTTGATTTTCCTCTCCCTTATGTTAACTACTGACCTCAACTTGGTTTCACCACCTCCCTCATCATTTTATGCATGTGACATCCATACACCCCTGCCATAAAGCTCTGTAAAAAAAGTAAGACATTTTCCAGACAACATTGGTGTATCATTGATGTTAGATTATGTATTTACTTTTATCTGTTTCGCTCACGTTATGTATACGTTATGTATACAAGTATTCATCTCGCTCACTACAGTATAGTGTGCACTTATCAGCTGATTCTTATCTTGCATTTCTGCTTCCATGTTTTTCTGTATTGAAAATGTTTGCAATTTCTTATTTATCAAATCCCAGCAAATTAAACATGATTCTGCTGGGAGAAGTCATTTCAAGGAGGAGGTTATAGTACCATTTTTAATTTGACAGTGATTTGTACTTCTTATTTTGTTCACAGTTATGCATTGGCATTCATTGCCTGAATTTCCTTGAAGCAATTTAAATGCCATTCTTCCATGAGTAACAGCAATCCCTAACTCAATCCTCTTATGATTAGAGTATTAGCTTTTTGTGCTCCCTCAAGGCCCTCCACTGTTCTTGTCGTGTTTCCATCATTTATGGAAGAACCATGCTGAAGTTTGTGTAGGGTGTGGTATTGCATGTTATTCTCAGGGGGCATTTATCATTCAGGGACCAGGCAACTGCCTTTTGTTACTCATATTGTCTTCTGTGAAGCATTGCTGTGTCAAGCACTTTATGCTTTCAGAGAGAGAGAGAGAATAAATTTGTCTGCAGTTATGCTTCTTTGGTCTCCTCAGATTTGAAGCACTGTAGGGTTTTGGATGCAGGTCCTTAAGGAGAATAACAACCACCATACAGAGCTATATGTTCTTTGTAGTCAGTGTTGCAGTACTGATTCCTGCCATCGCTCTCTGGTCAGAGGCCAAGACTGTCTAGAAGATGGCAACCTGAGCAACACCCTACCTGGATGATCCAAAGTCAGTGTCCAAGAGAGCAGCTGTGACTTTGCACAGCTGTCTCTACCTCCTCATTACCAACCCCCTCCCCTGCCCATCTTGCAGGAAGATTTTCTTCCTTTCTATATCAGTGGAAAACCATCACCTTGGACTGGTGGGTCTTAAACATCATAGAAAAGGGCTACTACTTTCAGTTCGGAGAAAGGTTCCCTATTTTTAGGGATGCCAAAGCCACCAGAAGACCAAGACTGTCTCCTTCCCCATTTTGCAAGAATTCTTACAACAAGGTTCCATTCAACCATTCAGTCATTGCTTGGGATGAAGCAGCAGGGTTCTACTCCAGAATCTGTCTAGTCCCTGAGTGAAAAGGGAGTTTCTTTGGTGGAAGTAGACTATCAAGCTGAACCCAAGGGCACACTTCTGTCTTCCAGAGACAGAGAAGACCATCACAGCAGTTCAGAGGTAGACTCAGGAGCACATGTGGGAATCATGAAGGTGCAAGGTATGTAGATCACAGAGCAAAGAAAACTTCACATAAACTAGAAGGCATTTCTGGCATAGTTTCTAGTGATGAAAGCCTTTCAAAGCAGCTTATCCTAGGATCAACGGAGATTTTTGACAGACAACACTACAGTTGTGTTGTACATAACCAAGCAAGGAGGAACTCCTTCCTTTCCCCTGTGCCAGTCTAGCAGTAAAGATTTGGCTGTTGGGACAATAGTTGCAACTGACACTTCTAGCATCCTGCTTCCTGGGCCGAGCAACACCTTAGCAGATTCTTTGAACAGAGACCATCTGCACCGCCATGAATAGTTGCTAAAAAGGGATACCTTCCTGGTCCTTGCCCATCAGTGGGGACACACTAGTATAGACCTTTTTTGCCTCTCTTCAGAACAGACAATTACAAAGGTTCTACTCTTGAACCCAGTAGACTGGAACATGATGGAGAGATGATATTTTCCTTCAGATGGACAGGCCTCTTTCTTTTATGCCTTTCTGCCCCCCCCCCACCCCCCGATTCCCAGTGTACTGATAATAATATGGTTAGACAGGCTGAGCATGATACTTTTAGCCCCCTTCTGGCCAGGGCAATATTGGTTCTCCCTCCTCTCTACTGTCAGGAAGATGAAATATTGCATTCTTCTGCAAGTGATGGATCTACTCACCCAGCTAAAGGGCTCTGTCATTCACCGTCTCCTGATCACTGCCAAACTAACAGCTTGAAAAAATGGTTTCTGATGTCTGTAACGTAGTTTGCTTTATCTGAAGTATTTTTAATCCTAAGGGAGGTAAGAAAACCAAATACCAGAAAAGCATGTTTATCCAAATGGAAAATGTTTTCTTTTTGGTGCAAAAACAAACACATTAGTCCTCATGTGGATATGAAGCTAGTGTTAGAGTACCTTTTGGGATTGTTTTACCAGGGTCTTTATTTCAGTATTAAAGTACATGCTTCAACCATCTCTGCCTATCTAACTTGCTTCCCTATATATTTTCACCCCCACATGAAACAATTCCTAAATGGGGTCTTGCATCTCAGTAGAAACCATGTCCCTACCTAGGATTTAATCTTTGTACTAGAAGAACTTACATTGCCACTTTTTGAGCCAGCAGCCTCTGCTCCTGTAAAGACGCTCACTTAGAAGACCACCTTACTGATAGCCATCACTTCAGCAAGGCAGGTCTCTTGAGTGTTGTTGTTCTTTTTCATTCATCTCACTCACTCTCCACAACTGACTGTTAATGATCCCTACAGTGTGCTTAGTGTGCCCTAAATTGTATTCGGTTGTGTACCAGACATTTTATATAACATTAGCATAACTGCAGAAGGAGCAGGTATGCCTTCCTAATCTGCTGTTAACGTGCATTTAGCATTGCATTTAGAATTTCCTATCATGTGCCACCATTGGGTCTTGTAATACATCTCTGAAGAAGTCATTATTGTATAGTAACTAAACAGCAAGCAGAAGTAGCCACTGACCTGTAGAATTTATGTTGACTTTGTTTTTATTGGTTACTAGCTTTTAATGTACATGATAATAAGCAGGTTGACCAACTTTTGACTGACTGTACATTCAGAGGGAACTTTCTGCATAGGTCAGCTATTCTTCATTCCTCTTAATGCATGATGGACTTGGACAGAATGTTCTGGTTGTCTGTCTCAAAGGCAAGGTCCAGTTTGGTTGTGATATTCGGGAACTGAGTAAGGTCCATCCTGTGAGGAACAGTGCTCTGCTTTAGTGTAGACTCTACTGCAGCTTTAAGGCTTTTTTCATGTGACCTCAGTTGTCACTAGCACTGAGATTTTAAAATGCCAGGCCATTCTTTCACTACTAGATTGACACATTAACTCATTCCAGCATATTACTTTAGTCAGTTCCGTCAGCAGTCCTCTTTTAACAGATTTTGTAGGAAGTCTTGGAACTAACATTTTTTTTTTATTTTTTTTTATTTAACATTTATTGACCGGGAAAGTTCGACTAGGTTCCACAGAGCCTGTTTTCAGTGGAGGCCCGGGGAGAAATGTTCCAGATGCATGTCTTTAGAATGTGGGAGGAAACCAGAGTACCCGGAGGAAACCCACATGAACGCAGGGAGAACATGCAAACTCTGCACAGAAGGCACCCCAGCCGAGAATTGAACCGGAGAACCTCTTGCTGTGAGGCAACAAGTTTAACCGCTGCACCACTGCACCGCCCATTATATATATATATATTATATATAATATGGGAAGGAGGTTTATGTCGTAGTGTACGTTTGAGTAAACATTTCTGATAGGCAGTGGTCATTAAACACTAGTTGAGACTTTAACTGGATTCCTCATTCTTATTGAGATACATGACCTGCCATAAGTGGAGCTGTTGGATGTATGCTTCCAGAAAAGAAAGACCTGTAATAATCTCCATATCTTTGTTTAAAGCATGACTACATCAGCGATTCAGATCAGTAGTAGATGTCGACATGCAAAGGTCATCCTTCAAACAATGTTTTCTTACAGGTTCACACGTTAAAAGGCTTTTGATTTGGGAGACCATTTGAAACCTAGCCACAGCAATTCCTGCCGAGTGATACCCCTTTACATAAGGGACTGTGGCGGAAGGCTGGGCAAAGTAAATGTTACCCATCCATCCATCTGGCCCTTGAGGATTGTGAGGGAGCTGCTTTATGTAACATGCTAAGGGAAGTCTGTTCCTCAGGAGTGGAATTATCTGAGGCATTTACCTTGCCAGTCAGTTATGTTTATTACTGTGAAGGCTGTGATCTTTAGTGAGTGTGTTCATAGTGTTCCCAGTTTTGCGAACATGGAGAAGGACACTCAAGACAGAGTCATTTGACAGACCCCAACTTCATATAGACCCATTTCAGTTTTAAACCAGTAATCTGAAGTAGTTAACTTCATTTGTCCATCAACCTATGGGTTATTGGATCCATATCGGATCCGAGCTGGCAGCTTCCAACAGCTAAGATCCAAGCTCCAAGATCCTCCCCCTTACCCATAATCCCCTGCTAGCCCTTCCTGACCCCAGATCTAGTTTGCCACGGTTCTCTCAGCAGCTTGATCGCGGTTCCAGGCATGGTGGTTGTCGAATTTGTGTGTGTTTGTGATTAATATAGTTCCCCTGTAGCTTTAACGTTTTCTTACCTGGTGTTTAGTTATCTTTTTTTAGTGTTATTCCCTCCCCCTCGTGTGCGCGTTAGGGTGTGTGGTTTTGGGGCCTAGCGTGTGTGTTGTTTTGTAGGTATGGCGGAGGCACCCAAAACATTCTTTTCAAAGTGTACCGAGTGTGGCCATAAGCTGTCCCCAGCAGATGGCCACACTCTGTGCGTTTTATGCCTTGGGGTTGAACATCTTTCCACCGGCTGCACTATTTGCGCAGCGTTCAACCCCAGGGCCCTCAAGGACCGGAGGTCGAAGCTGATTCTGGCGGGACTTCTGCCCCCGGACCCGGCTTCGTCCTCCGGTCCCTCCATGGCACCTGCCGCGGCTGCGGCAGCGCCACCTGCTATTCCCCTTCCCCTGGCCGGGACTCAACCTCCCACCTTGGGCCAGGAGGAGAGGGAAGCTAGAAAGGAGAAACGCTGAGAAAAATGCAAGCGGGGGGCCAAAGCTTCTGCATCGGCCCCACCAGCCAAACTGGTTTCTCCTCCCAGGGCCTCCGAATCTTCTCCTTCCCGGCTCCGTTCACCCCGCTTTTTGCCGGGGCCAGAGGAGGAGGAGACCCGGTCGCCTTCGAGGTCATCGAGGAGGCACTCTCGGCCGCTTAGGTGGCCTCATCAAGGTCTACCCGGAGTTTGGTCTGATGCAGACTTGGACCGGATGATGCGTAGGTTCCTCCAGGTCAAGCTGCAGATGGGAGTGCTCCTGCCTCGGGGGGGAGGGGGGCTCGACCCCCTTTTTCGCCCCGAGCGCTCCTTCTCCGACCCACTACCGGGGTTCGGAGCCGGGTAGCGTCTGAGCTGGGGGACTGTCGGCACAGAATAGTATCTGGTACTTCGCCGATGGCACCTTTGAGTCTGTCGGGTCCCTTTTCTTCGGATCCGAGCTCTCGGAGCCGAGAGCCGAGCTTCGGATCCGGAGGTGTCCGTATGGCTTCGGCTCCATCTTGGTCGGAGCATACTGGCCCTTCGGATCCGCACGTCGGATCCGAGGGAGGGTCTGCTCTCGGATCCTAGGGAGAGCAGTTCTCCTTCAGCGTTCGATGTCGTGGAGAGGGTTTTGTCGAGGGATTCCAGGCCCCCGGCTTCAGCTACGGCTCCACCCTGCACTCCCTCTCATACGGGTCCGCCTTTCATCACCCGGCCCCAGGGACAGCCTGCACAGACGCCCCAGATATTTCCCTTGCTGGAACAGGATGTAGTTGGTGAGGCCTCTTCGGACAGCCCCCCCGAGGAGGTCCCTCACAAATGCAAGTGCAAGATGAGGCACTTGGACTCCCCTGAGTCCTTGACAGAGGACACAGACTTGGAGGAAGGGGAAGGTTCCCCAAGGTCACCCCCCAAAGATGTCTCCTTCGGAGACCTCATGGAGATGCTTCGGATCAGAGGGGGGTGGTCTGCCCAAAAACCTTCCTCTGACGAGTCTGTGTTTCTGGAGGCATTTGAAGCAGGCCCGTCTACCTCTTGGGTGTCCACTCCCGCCGATCCTCTGGTAGACCTGATTACTACCAGGGCATGGAAGGAACCGGACACTGTGGAGCCCATTCCAAAGAGGCCAAACAAAATTCTCAGCCCCCCCTTCAGTTAAGTCATGTTGGAGCAAGGGAGCCCCGGTAGATGCCATGTTGGTAGCAGCTGCCACCAAAAGGGAACTGGCCCAGGAGAGTTCCTCTGTCCACCCTCCAGACAAGGAGTCTCAGACGATGGACCGGCTGGGGAAGTGGGTGTTCGCTTCAGCCACCTTTTCTGTGAGGTCACTGAATTATATGGCACACGTGATACGGCTCCAGCGGGATCTTATCAAAGAATGCGCTGGATCGCCCCCAGAATCCATGTCGGCAGAGGACAAGAAAGTGTACTCTACCCGAATGGCCACTCTCAAATCTATCTCCATTACATCTATGCAGTTACTATCCCATGCCACAGAAGGAGCCGCAGGAGCTAGTGGAGCGGGCGTCGTCCTATGGCGACAGGCGTGGCTCCGTCATTGTGATTTCTCAGAACCCTTTAAGGCGTTCGTAAATGCCCCGTTAGATGGTTCTGCCCTTTTTGGCAAGACCGTACGCGACACACTGGTCCAGAGCGAGAAAGACGGGAAGACGTCTGCCGTCGGAGTCCGCTTCTCTGCTCCCCAGAGGTCCTTCTCCAAGAACCAAAAGGGACAGAAGAAGATGTGGTTCCGGAAGTCTCAACAGTTCCGTTTCGCTCTGGACCCCTTATCCTTCAGAGGCAGAGGAGGACAGGGTGTACGCCGCCCTAGAGGCAGAGGGGGCCTGAAGAACTTTGGGTCCAGAGAACTTTTCTCTGATCGGCCCACTCAGCAACCCTGAAGGGTTACCCGACTGCCCCACTCTGGCAGCTTGGGAGTCCATTACAACAGATCGCTGGGTGCTTCAGATCATATCCAGAGGCTACAAGATTCCCTTTCTCAATCCCCCTCTCAGTTCCCGAAGCCTCCCCGATGTCCCACCCAATCAAAGGGAGGCGGCAGCCGAGGAAATAGTCCGGCTGCTAGAAAAAAGAGCAATCCAGCACGTCCCCCTAGGCCAGTCCAGATCAGGCTTTTACTCCAGGTTCTTCTTGGTGCCAAAAAAAGACGGGGGACCTAAGACCAATCCTCGACCTGTCCTTTCTAAACCTGTCAGTAGCCAAAGAAAAGTTCCGGATGATCAACCTTCAATCCATTCTCCCCCTTCTGCAGGAGAACGACTGTATGTGCTCCATAGACCTCAAGGATGCGTACTACCACATTTTGATGGACAGGCGATCCAGGAGGTTTCTCCGCTTCCGGCTGGGAGCCAGCCATTACCAATTCAGGGTCCTTCCCTTTGGTCTCACCACAGCCCCCAGGGTGTTCACCAAAGTGTTAACTGTTGTAGCGGCCCACCTGAGACTCAAGGGAATTCAGGTCTTTCCGTACCTGGACGACAGGCTCCTGACCGCCCCCACCAGGCATCTACTATGCACCGCCAGGGATTACTTTCTCCATCTAGCTCCCCAGCTGGGGATCACTATCAACATCGGGAAATCTTCCCTTCTCCCAACTCAAATCCTAGATTTCATCGGAGCCAGATTGAACACAAACCAGCTTCTAGCCTTCTTGACTCCAGACCAGCTATGAACTCTGAAACTCCATGTACTGGCCCTTCTACAATCCCCAGCTCCCCCTGCGGAATTGGTCCTGAGGGCTCTAGGCTCGATGGCGGCAACCATCAACCTACTAGCCATGGCGCGCTTAAACATGAGAATTCTTCAATGGACTTTGCAAGTCCAGTGGTCCTTCCTGCGACATCCCCTGAGCTTCCCCATTCCTCTCAGCAGGGTGTGCAGGAAAGCCCTCTAATGGTGGCTCCAGTCCCCGGACCTCCAGAAGGGGCGCCCCTTCTCTGTGTCCCCTCCTCTAGCCACGGTGACCACGGACGCCTCTCGCCTCGGGTGGTGGTGGGGGGGCACTGCTTGGACAGGACCGTCCAAGGCACGTGGAACCATTCGGAGACCTCATTGCATATCAATGTCCTAGAGATGAGAGCGGTGCTTTTGATGTTGCAAGCACTTCAGAGCCTTCTTCCCTTGGGGACAATTGCGATCCAGACAGACATGTCGGTCATCTGGTATATCAACAAACAAATGGGAACCAGATCCTATCCACTTTGTCGGGAGGCCATGAGAGTGTGGGAATGGGCGATGTCCACCAACAGCTTTCTCATAGCGTCCACATTCCGGGACGGTCCAACATTTTGGCAGACAGACTCGAACCATCCGCTCACCGTACGAGTGGTCTCTGAATCCCAGAGTAGCGAAGCAGATTTTCTCCAAATGGGGTCAACCTCGTTGCGATCCTTTCACCTCTCCTTCGAACTCAAAGTGCAGCGACTACGTCGCTCTAATTCCCCCACCCGGGGAATCCCCCAGAGACGCTCTAGTGCATGTTTGGCCACCCGGTCTACTTTATGCTTACCCTCCTCTGCCCCTGATGCTAACGTTTTTACAGAAAGCCAGATGGTTGGGGAGCAGAATAATCCTCATTGCCCCATTCTGGCCTTGTCAAGCTTGGTTCCCATATCTATGGTCTCATCTAGTGAATCCCCCATGGATTCTAGATCCCATCCCGGATCTGATCTCTCACCCATCAGGCCTATCAACCCTGAATCTGGACAACCTCAAGCTCACAGCTTGGTTGATCCAATTCCAGTGATAGCTAGGACTCCCGGTATCTCGTCCCCTGTCAAGGCTATCCTAGTAGCCGCTCACAGGCCATCTACTAGAAGAATTTATAATAGCAAATGAAAGCGTTTTTCTATTTGGGCGGAGCAGCACAACTTAGATCCCTTTACAGCTCCGTTGCCAGCAGTACTAGATTTTCTGTCGGGATTATTCGACCAAGGTGCTAGCTCTTCTACGGTCAAAGTCCAGTTGGCTGCAATCTCTCATTATCATGTTGGCAGTGATCTCGGCCCTTTGATTTCGTCCAAACTATGTAAGACCTTCCTAAAAGGCACTTTCCTACTAAGACCTCCGGTTAAAGATGCAGTCCCTCCTTGGGATTTAACTCTTGTACTTCAGTCTTTAACAGCTCCTCCCTTTGAGCCTGCAACTTCGGTGGATCTGAAATACTTCTCTTGGAAGACAGTTTTTCTTGTTGCCATAACTTCGGCCAGAAGGGTCTCGGAGCTGCAAGCCCTTTGCGCCAAGCCACCGTATTTGATTTTTCACAAAGATAGAGTCTCACTCAGGACCAACCCCTCTTTTCTGCCCAAAATTGATTCGGAGTCTAATATCAACCAATCTATTAATTTACCAGTCTTCTTTCCAAATTATCAGAACAAAGGTGAATACAAGCTGCACTCTCTAGACGTACATAGGCAACTAAGATTTTATTTGCACAGGACAGCTGATCACAGGAAATCAGACCAGCTTTTTGTATCCTTTGCTAAATCCTCTTTTGGAAAACCTGTAACAAAAGTCACATTGTCCAGATGGATTTCCCAATGTATTCTTTTGGCATATGAGAGTTCTGGCCGGCCTGCACCTCAAGGAGTCCATGCCCGTTCTACTCGGTCGATTTCTACCTCTGCTGCTTTTCGATCTAGGGTGCCGTTGGATGACATTTGTTCAGCAGCCACTTGGGCTTCATCTCATACATTTATAAACCATTACAAATTGGATATTGTTTCCAGAGGGAGAGCATCCTTTGGCTCTGCAGTGCTCCGGAACATCCTTCCTTGAGGACCTCCCAAGAATCGGGTAGCTGGAGACTCTGTCCCATATGTTGATGGACAAATGAAGTTAACTACTTCAGATTAAGAAGTTATGTACTCACCATAACGTTCCATCTGAGTAGGTAAACTTCATTTGTCAGCAACCGTCCCCCTAACCTTATATGGATGTTCAAAGGACTCTTGCTTTCATGGCGGATTGTCTCTAGGTTAGAGTATGGAGGTGGTTCTTGGTATCGTATGGTCTATGGATAAGCAAACTCGATCTGAGGTCAGGAAGGGATAGCTGGGGATTATGGGTAAGGGGGAGGAGCTTGGAGCTCGGATCTTAGCTGTTGGAAGCTGCCAGCTCGGATCCGATATGGATCCAATAACCCATAGGTTGCTGACAAATGAAGTTTACCTACTTAGATGGAACGTTATGGTGAGTACATAACTTCTTATTATGAAGAGTTGGTCTGTAGTAGCTAAGCAAATGACAGAGGTGTTGTAAAACTGATAAGATATGCAACAGTGTGGCTTTTAGAGAGCAGAGGCAAACATTTGACAACATTAATAAAACAATGATCTGGAGGGAAGCAGACTGTACAAAAACACTGCTATTGATAGTGGGTCTTGATGCAAAGAATGCATTCTATAGATTTTATAGGAAAGGCAGTGCGTAGCATTTGTGTTCCTTGATAGAATAATAGGGTTAATCAGCGGATATATGAAGGGTTGGTGGCAAGAATTAAGGTGGGTGGGTTCCTCTCTGACGCACTGCATTTGAACAAAAGAACGAAGTAGTGATATCCTCTTTCCTATTTGTTTCCTTTAGATTTAAAGCCATTGGCTTAAAAAAAAAATAAAGAAAAGAAAAAAAAAGACTCATAAATTCTAAGATATAATTGGTATGGTAGTCAAGAAGAGTTACATTTATTTTCACATGATATTTAGTACTGGATAAATCCAGAAAAGGCTATTTTCGGTGTTGAACATTGAGACAGTTTCACACCTGTTCAAACAATTAAAAATAAATGATAAAAACGAAGGCTGTAGCAGTAAACTATGAACTAGTTCCACAGTGGCCATATGGGGAAGTACATTTAAGTATCTGATGCGTCGATTAAAAGGAATACTGTTATGGCAGCTAAGTATATATGAGAGGAGAGTAAATGATGATAATGTTGAGAAGCTGGAAACTGTTAATTATGGATATGGATAGCAAGATACAAGCAGTGAAAATGTTTCTTGTCCCTTTAGTTTTATGTACAGGCCAAGCTTAGTTTCATCAGTTAGAGAAGTTGTGGACAATAATTAGAGTAAAAAGGAATATGTCTGAGAAAAAGAGAGCAAGGGTTTAGTGGGATAAGTTGATTCTCTCTATAGAATAAGGTACTTTGGGATTACCTGATTTAAAGGGATACTTGAGAGCTATGCAACTATTTTTTATAATTAAAATGTGGGGTGGGATTCAATATGCAAGAAAAGTAGGATTTTAGATGCATATCCTTAAGGAGAATAACATAAACCATGCAGAATATTATATTTATAAAATAGCATAAAGTATTCTAAGAGCTAAGCCAACATGGAAATTGAGAAAAGAGATTTTATCAGTATTGACTACTACAAGCAGGGGTGTAGAACATTTGGAACAGGGGGCTGGAATTTACTGGAGAAAATTATTAAAGGGTCCACAGTATTGGCAACAAGTAACTAGAGAAAGAAAGTTAATAGAGTGAGATGAGGCCAAGCAGAAGTTTGGGCTGCAGGTTAGAGACTGATTAATAACCGAATATAGGCAAAGAGAAGGGTCTGGTAGAATTTTTAGTAAAATCTAGGACAGAAGCTGCTGTTAAAAAGGTATAATAAGTAGGATATATAAAGTATTGTATTATAACAATCAGCAAGAGGAAGTTGTAAAAGATGGGGATGAGAGAATGGAAAGAAACTATGGAAGAACATCTCCATGGCCTGCTAGTATGAGCAAAATTCAGCAGGTGTAGGATTTTTGCTTGGAAGTATTTGCACAGGTGTATAGCAAATACAAGAAATACGATGTAAAGTAGAAAGATAATTGGGAGCATGTTTCTGGGAATGTAAAGAGCAGGTAGATTTTTTAAAATTCTTTACAGAATACTTTGTCAAATGTCGGGGGGGGGGGGGAATGTACCTAAGGAAATTATTCTTTTTTTCTAAGATAAAGGATCTGAATTGCCTAGACATATGAAGGACTTAGCAACTTTTAAGTTGCTACTAGAAAATGGAGATCAAAATCTAAACTAACTGCAACTGAAGTGCTGAATATTGTAAAGTAGATAAAGGAACTGTAGGTAAGATCTTAAAAAAAAAAAAAAAGCCAGTTATGTGCAAGTAAATGGAATTTGTGAGAACAGTGGATGCAGAATAATGCTCAGGAGGAGAAGTGACATTTTAAGGGAATGCATGATTTCAGCAGTGTTATATTTGACTGAATAACTCTTAAAAAGGAAACGCGTTTAATGTTTGAAAATAATGGAAATTGTTAATATGGTTTGTATTCTATTAATATGTGTGTACCCGTGAAACTGTTCAAAATATGCACATTTAGTAAAGGTGTTACAAAAAATAAATAAAAGATTTGGTCATTTGGGGCCTTGTTTTCTAGAATGAGATCACTCCTAATGAGTCCTAAGGAGACCAGGAAGTTGGTTAGGATTTTAAGGCATTCTGTGAAAGTAGTGGAATTCGGGCCTTTTGCCTTCTTAGTAAGGAAATGTTGAGGATCTCTCAAGCTGAACCAAGTATATGGTCAGGTACATACTGAAGGGATAATTATATTTAATAAGTGACTCAATGAGGGATTAGTAAAGGGGTGAGAACATTTCCCTGGTCCTAGAAAATATTCCCTTGGTAATCGTGTGGGCAGGATCAAAGGACTTTCTAACGATGAACAAAGAGGTTGTTATAAAAGCATGTGCCCAGATCTCTGGTAATAGTGTCATTAATCATTTATATGGTAGCAGCAGTGGTGCCCCAATTTTCTTAAGGATACTGTAATATACTTATTTGCATTTAGTTTAAGGCCATAGTCTTGGCAACATTTATTTGTGCACGCTAGTCTTGTGGAAAGTGAGTGATCTCTGGGGAGTTTTTGGACAGCTCCAGGCTTGCTGTCATCAACAAGCAGGGGCTCTTGACATCCTAGAAATATATACTGAGTAGGAGCAGCCAGAGAACTAAACCCTGGGGGACATCTCTGGTAGCAGGCGTTTTGGAAGATAGTGTGCCCCTGTCTTAACTTGTTGAGTTCTACCTGCGAGACCGTTAACTATTCACCAGGTTATTTAGTTTGACTAACTTGTTTACGATGCTCAAATGTGGAATGGGTATGAGGCCCTAACAGGATTGAGTTAAGCTGTGTTTAATAATTTTCTTTCATCCAAAGCCTCAAAAACTTATTAAAAGAAGTCAACCAAGTTTAGTAGGTAGGTCTTGCTCTTCATTAAGAAAAACTGATTTGGGTTAAGAGACTTCAGGCAAGCGATGTCTGAGTTTGAGGTCTACAATAATGTGTTCCATCGCTCTGCAGATAAAGCTTCTGAGCTTTTATGGGTCAGTAGTTGCCCAAATTGTTGGACAGGAAGCAACCTGGCATGTTATTCGGCCCAGCACAGCTACTGTTTTTCACCTCAGAGAGAAATTTGAGGATTTGTTCAGCAGGGGGTGTATCTTTGTGTGAGGGTGGCCTCTCTGTGTTCATGGAAGTGGAGATGGAGAAAGATGTTTGCACTAAATTTGCCTGCTATTATGCCATCAGTATCCTCAGGGACTAGGTGAGTTGTGCCATTATTTATCAGTCCTGAGCTGTGCTGGGTATTACCTACCTTAATTGATGATGAACTTATGAAATGAAAATGTTCACATTTATCACACCTAGCTCTGGAAGATGTGATTTTGTTCCTGAGCTCTATTCAAACTTCCTTTGTTTGAATGTAAATTTGTTCTTAAGGGAGAGTAGTTTTTCACTTTTTGTTGTACAGCTTATTGGTGGGATTCTACCCAGAGAGCTTGATTTCTAAACTTGGATTTAAAAGGCAGGTGGGGTCCAATAACTTTCTTCTGGTTATCATACAGTTGAAGTAAATTGGCTTTGGCTAAATCTCTGAAGATAGGGTTTGTCAGGGTCTTGAGCCAAGTTCTAGTGGTGATGCACTGCAGAATAGACTGACTTAACCAGGAAAAGATAAAATTGTAGTTGTAGAGAGGAGGGATGTATTTGGGATGAACAAGTCAAAGACATTGGAGCCGCTAGTAGGGGAATGTACAGCTGGTCTAGAGCGTTTGCTTTTTGAAGTGTAAGTATTGAGCATACAAGTTTTTGAAACAATACAGTCGTGGAGGAAAATGGATACACCGGCACTGGTTGCAGAGACCCACTCAGCAGAGCATCTGAAAAAGTGATGGGCATTAAACCCAGGCTGGATTTCAGTGAAACCCTCTATGACTGAAGATAGCAAATACATGTAACAGTTCAGTAGGGTTGTAACATGGTTTGGTATAATGGTTAACGTTTCCATCTTACAAACTGTCAAGGTGTACAGGCTTTGAGCCTGACTTCAGGTTATTGGCTCTGCTTAAAATGGCCCTTCCGAACAGTTAGCCTAGTATACACCTATGAACATATATGCATATTTATTTTCTTATTTTGCATGTTATTACTGGGAAAGTGCAACAGGGATGACTGGCATACCTCTTCAGTGGATGGCCAGGGAGAAAAGCTCCACAGCTGGGTACAGTTGCAGAGATTTGTACAAGAGATAGTTGCATCTCTTTGGGTAATGTTTGTAGAAAGAAAATAAGAAAATTTTTAGGGCAGTGCAATCACTTTCTGTTTCCATAACATGCCATGGTTTTGTTTTATTGCAGAGAGGACCACGATAGAACGATTGAATGTAAACTCATTTTCATCGATGAAATGTACAAGGTAGAGAAACCTGGAGCCTATCCACTATCATTTGCAGATGGAGAATTCAAAAGTATGTAGAATAATTGGTGAAAAGTTTACTTTTTTGTAGTCCAAAACCACTTTTTTTAGTGTTCTTTTTAATTGTTGTTGATTGTATTTTATAGGAAAGAGTGGTCCAGAATGCAAGCATTGCAAGGCTGATCCAGACAAGGAGTGTCGTTTTTGTTCGTGCTACGTCTGTGGTGGGAAACAAGATGCCCATATGCAGCTGTTGTGTGACGAGTGTAACATGGCCTATCACATATACTGTTTGAACCCACCTTTAGCAAAGATTCCAGAAGATGAAGACTGGTAAATGTAAAAGAAATACAAGGAAAGGCTGGGTTAAGGGAAGGAAATGTTGACTGCATCATTTGGAGAGTGCAGACAGATTTTTTTTTTTTTTAGTCTGTAGTTATGAGATGCAGAATGTAGTCACAGAACCACGTATTAAACATGCAAGCTTTAAAATAGTAGGCAGGGCTTCCTCATAGCACTGCAGAAATTCTGTGAGCCTATCCAGTTTGACTGTCATCTATAAGGAGTTGTCCCAGGCAGTGTATCCCATGTTTCCATGTGTTTGTACTGGAGGAATACATGATTTCTTCTTTCTTGCACAAATGCAGTGGTGACACACTTTTGCAGTTTGTTATGACATATGCTGTGCTGTGTATTTTGAGCAACTGAGAGTCTTTTCTTGTTTGTTTTGCCATCCTGTGTAGATCTGCAGTGTAAGATTGAAATGTGGTTCATATTCTTTAGTGCTAGCAGAAGATGTGGCCAGCTGTGTTTTTATTGCTTAGGTAGGCATTACATAACTGGACATTCTGATTTGTCTTCGTGTCATTTTGGACTGCGAATGACAAGAATATCAGTTGCTGGATCAGCCATTTTTGACTGAATGCCAAATCCCCTGATGAGACAAGAAAACTTTGGCTGTAATGTTTTGCCATCCTGTGTAGATCTGCAGTGAAAGATTGAAATGTGGTTGATATTCTTTAGTGCTATCAGAAGATGGCGGCCAGCTGTGTTTTTATTGCTTAGGTAGGCATTACATAATTGAACATTCTGATTTGTCTTCATCTCATTTTGGCCTGCGGATGACAAGAATATCAGTTGCTGGGTCAGCCAAGACAAGAATATCAGTTGCTGGGTCAGCCATTTTGACTGAATGCCAAATCCGCTGATGAGATAAGAAAACTTTGGCAGTCAGCTGATTTTGCAAATACCTTTAAACAGTAATAGCTACTAATAAAGCAGATTGCATGAGTGCCAGTCAGACGCTACCCGAGTTTTCATTTCCGAATTGAATCATCCTGAAGTCTTCTAAAGCTAAGTACCCCATTGGGGATCCTTTTTTCTTGCTCTGATGACAGAAAAAGTTAACAATTGTCTCGCCTGTGGAAAGCAAATACCACACAGAGATTTTCATTCTTACTGAGTCACCTGTTTAGGCCCAGACCATGACATACCTCGCTGTCGGTTTTGTGTTTTGTTCAATGCCTGAACTATTCATTGTCTGGCCCTTATTGTCGCTAAATACTTTCGCTCTTGAACTCTGTATTCCAAAATGGCTTCGGTAAGCCATCTGTGTACTGATCTTCCGAAAAAATGTAAGGATAAAGACAGAGACAGACCGCACAGGTCCAAAACTGCCGACGACGCTTCCGTTAAGCTAGTTGCCAGTTTGCCGGTACTCAGTGAGGCGCTTTCACAGCCCCTGATCCCCGTTTCGATGGATTCACAGACCTCTACCGAGACCGGTTCGGAGTCCGGTATGCCGCGAGACTATTCTTTGACTATGGAACCCACCTGTGGATGTCTCTACCTTGAATGGACACCTGTTCCCAGCAGATTTAACTGACCAAGAGTCCGATGACTCTGAGGTTTCTGAATATGAAGACATGACTTTGTTTGCTTACAAGGTTTCTGATGCAGAGGAATCCATTTTTTCTGCTTCCCCGCCAGAAGATTTTTCTTTTGGTGAAACCCTACATACTTTCAGAGCATTTCCACTGGGAATGCCAGGATTATCCTCAGTCCAAAAAGAGACCCAGGAAATTTTTAGATATGCCACAGCTTAAACCCTTAGCTATCCCTCCAGTTCTGGATGATGTCTTCATGGAATCCAGTCCAACTCCTGGTACTTAATCCTCTTCTCTAAGGAAACCAGACCGGTACTACAGAGTCTCCCTGACTCTCGCAAGTTTCTTTTCAAAAATCCTACTGCTGACCCAGAGGTAATCTTCCAAGGGCCTAAAGGCATAAAAACAACTACCGTTAAGAATCCCACCCCTTCGGACAGGGATTCCCAAGCTTCAGACAGATGGAGTAAAAAAGTATACACCTCTGCAGCTCTCACCATTAAAGCATTGACTTGCCTGTTTCACATGCTGAAATACCAGCAACATTTTGTGGAACTTGTTAATCAAAAAATATCTACCTTTCCTGACTGTGCAGAAATTAAAGAATTACAGGAGCTTATGCATTCTGCAAGCCAAGTCAGCAGGCATACCTTGCAATGTGGGTTTGATGCCCTAGTAGCATCTTGCAGGGCTGCAGTCACAGGTTCTGTACTTAGAAGACATGCTTGACTTAAGGAGCAGACCTTGCCAGACCATGTCAAATCAAAATTACTGGACGCTCCTTTGAACAAGGACAATTTGGCACCAAAGCAGAAGATGTTCTAAAAAAGATGGAAGAAAAAGCTAAGTCTATGCAGGCAGTCAAAGATTTTTTGCAAGTGCAGTCTCCAAGATTCAGTAGTCATTGCCCCTCGAAACATTGGTCCTTTCCAATCCCCTCAAGGCCATCTCAGACTAGACCCAGGGGAAACAGACCCCCCAGATTACAGTTTCAGGGTATGCAGAGATCTAAGCAATGGAGTTACCTCCACTAATAAAATGGGGAGTGCTAAGCGACCCCCTTACGGAAAGAATTCATAATTACTTCTCCACTCCTCACCTCTGCCCAATTGCACGTGCCCCTAGGAGGAAAACTTGCCCACCATGCAAAAAACTGGACCTCCATCACCAAAGGCCGATGGGTCCTCAACATTGTATCCCAGGGGTTAAAATTTTACGTCCACACACTGCCAACCCCAAAAGGGTTCCCAGACCTTCCTCCAAATCATTGGGCAGAGGCACAACACCATGTTCAATCCCTGCTCTCCATAAGAGCAATTCATCCTGTTCCTGCAGAACAGGTAGGTCAAGGGTTTTATTCCAGACTTTTCCTGGTACCCAGAAAAGAGGGCACTTGGCGCCCAATCCTAGATCTTTCCATTCTAAACACCTTCCTGGTGGTACCAAAATTCAAAATCCTCACCCTTCTGCAGCTTCTTCCTATGCTATCCAAAGATGCCTGGTTAGCCACCTTAGAGCCTATCTGCATATCCCTATCAAGGACTCATGCAGGAGATATCTATGTTTCAGGGCAGGATGTATGCATGATCAGTTCTCTGCACTTCCCTTTGGCTTATCCACTGCTCCCAGAGTCTTCACAAAATGCTTGGCTCCAGCCATTGCCTATTGCAGACAGAGAAAGAATCAAATATACCCTTATGTGGAAGAATGCCTGATACAGGCAGACAGTCAGGAAAAGCTGTTGCAACACCTGACATTTGTAAAGGACCTTGTAACTTCACTGGGTTACACTATCAACGAAAATAAATCAAAACTAGTCTCCAGTCAAAATATTGTATTTCTAGGAGCAAGCTTTGACACAGCATCCCAGACGACTGGAAAGTGGATGCCCTATCCTTCCAATGGGTAAACCTCTCAATCTGTGTATTTCCCCCTCTGCATCTTCTTACAAGAGTATTACTCAAGATAAGACAGGAAAGACCAAGGGCAATCCTTATTGCCCCAGACTGGCCACGACAGCACTGGTACTCACTACTGCGCAGTCTGTCACCGGTGCCACCCTGGCACCTACCACAGATACCAACCCTCCTCACTCAGCAGGAGGGGGAAAAAAAGAATTCTTGCCCAATTTTTTCCCCCCCCCCTGCAACTTTGGGGAAAACCC
>NC_056728.1:783703715-783738715 GCF_019279795.1 Protopterus annectens
TAGGTTTTTAGTTTTGTAAAAAAAAAAACAGATGTTCTCTATGTGGTCACTGTAGGGAATTCAGATGGACATCTGATGCCCTGCCTGATTCTCAGACCGGAACACCCTTCCCACGTGGCAAGACTGGGGTCAACTTATCTCATATGTCGTTACGTGCTTGATGTGTGTCTGCTGCATTACTTTTTTAGTTTTTTCTTGCCTTGTTGATGAAACAGTCATCAGGCTTAGTCTTTGTCTTCAATGAAAGAACAATGCTGCTTACCCATTGGAGATTCTTTCTTCTCTTCTAACCTGTGTGCATATCTGCTGGTGTTCCTCCCGCAAGCACTCGCACACGTATGTGCTCTCTCAAGATATCTTGAGACGGTGATGTCACATTTGTGTGGACTACTTGCTTAGCTTACATGTAACTGTCTTAATTCTACAGATTTCTCACCATGCAAAAGAACTTTTCAAGTGCAAGTTGTTTGATTTTTTTTTTTAAGTAGTAAATTAGTGTCTTCTTACTGGCGTCTGTTTAGGAAACGCATTAGAACTTCTCATGGAAGATAGTACTGGGGAGTAACAGCTGTTTTAAGATTTGAGACAGCAGATGTCATACCTCACTTGTGCATAATTAACTGTTTTCCCAAACCACTCTTCAGTTGATACTGATGCATCAAAGCAGAGAGCAGAGTATAGAAGACTGGTATATTGAGGATAAATGCCAGTAATTTAACTACAAGGCATGAATTTGCAGTATCCCAGAAGATTATATTAATACAGAAAAAATTATTTTGGGGAAGGGGTAACACATTTCACGTTTCTTGAAGGCTTATTCAAACCAAATGATTTAAGCTGTGTATCAGAGATGAACCAATTGAGTATGTGATATTTTTGTTGTGGTCTGTAGCATCCGTTTGGCCCATTCATTTCTATAAATGGAGAGAAAGACTTTCTTCCCATTTATTACTTGGTTGTAGACAAGAGCTCTATGTTAAAGGAGAAGGTCACTCTGCAGATCTTGTGGATTTACCCTATTCCTTCTCTTGTGGCACCTTGCTAGATCTGCCATGATTTGTGCTTCCACTCATGTGTAGCCTTCTAATTAACTGTTGCACCATGGGCATGCTAGTCTCTTCATGCTGTGGATGACGCACCTGCATTTCTTTAGGTGTCTCCTGTGCACAAGCCAAGGTGCCTCCCATCCCCAGGATGGGTAAACCAACATTGGCGGCTCACTGCAATCCTTCCTACCTGGACAGAGGAGAATATTGTCAGAGTCGAGAGTCGCATGGATGTTAACTGTTCTTCTGCATACATATTGCTGTAAAATTAGGAGTTGAAGGGGAAAACTAGCGTATGACTATCTATCTGATTCTAGGTTTGTATGTCCCTCTATAACATGACTTAAATTAATCCAGTGTTAGCGGGTACTCATTTTGCAGACTTGATCAGATTGTTCTTTTTCCTCATATTTTCTGATCATATGGAACTGTTGAAAGCTGCAGCCATGTTTTTTTTTTCCACTCTAGGTATTGCCCTTCCTGTAAAAATGATACAAATGAAGTCATAAAGGCAGGAGAAAAGTTGAAACAGAGCAAGAAAAAGGCCAAGATGCCTTCTGCCAGCACTGAAAGCCAGAGAGACTGGGGCAAGGTGGGTTCGCTGTAAATTAACATGCATGTTTTGAATAAGAGGTATTACAAAATACCTGTGCAAATGTCTGTTCAAAATGATTGATGTGTTTCTTGATCAAATGTGTAAGTCAGTATGAATGTGAACTGAATTACTCATTTAATTGTCTTGTATTCATGTTTCTCTACAAGTTAGTATGATTATATCTCTTGTTTATGTACCTTTTGTCTGGTTTAAGGATCCTTGCGTCAGCTTACCTATAAAGTTAACAGATATGTAAATAAAAATGTTTTTCATTCATCTAAGGACAGAAACTATAAAACAACATTTTTGTTGTAAATTAATATTCTGTTCCGCACCTTGCTGATAGTTGTATTGTTCAGTCACAATTGCTTCTTCCTACAGAGCAGTTTGTATTTTCCATAATGTATTATTTTGACTTTCTTTTTTTCTTCCATTTTCTTTTCCTTATTGTATTTAGTACTGCATTGCCTTGAATCCTGTATTCCTTTGGATACTTGTGTATTTATCATTTAATATGTGTGTGTGTGTAAATACATATACATATATATATATATATATATATATATATATATATATATATATATATATGTGTGTGTGTGTGTGTGTGTGTGTGTGTATTTATTTATTTGTTTGACACTTGTTGACTGGGATAGTCTGACTGAGCTTACGCCCTTTTTCAGCAGAGGCCCAGGGAGAAAAGCTCCACAATACAAATTATATAAGTACATAATTCAGAGTACAAAATGTACAAGTAAATAAATTCAGAAGCATTTTACAGCAGATTACAAGAGTATGGTTAAGCATTAACAAGATTAAGATAAATCGCCGAAGTTAAAACTTGCGCCCTGTTTAGAGTAGAGTATTGTAAAACAGTTTTGGCTTTCCTGACAAAGGCATTGAGTCACACTGTGACAATCAAGGAATGTATTTGATTCCAAAGCACTGGAGCAGGGTAGACATAAGTCAGCATGTTAGAGCTTCTGATTGGTTCCCCTTCAGCAGTCAAGCACTTCTCATATGGTGACCTGAGGGACTTCACTAGCCCACAGGGTGCCGGAAGCTCTTTCAAATAAGCAGGACCTAGGTTATTCAGGACCAAATAAGGAAGATGAGTCATGAACACTTAATATAGCGGTTACTGGAAACCAGTGTAGGTTCTGCTGTTGAAAAGTGATGTGACATGAACAAGAGCTCCCACTCAACAACCTTGCATCAGAATTCTGCAGCAGCACCAAGTCTCCTTAGAAAACGTGCATTAAAAGGTGCCGCATTAATCCAGGAGAGAAGATAGTAGTGCATGAATTACTTGTCAGCAGGTCCAGTGATGGAATAATAATCACGATCTGAGCAATATTTTTGAGTTTGAAATATGACTAAACAGCTGATGTCTGGCCCTTAAATGCCAGTAGCCATGAATCTTGGAGTTGAGAAGCAAATTCCAGTATGCACCCCCCCCCCCCCAAAATAAGATATGGGGAGAAGAGGAATATGGCACAGATGTCCAATGGCATGTACTAGGAACATGTCAGTATTATCTTCAGTAAGCTTTTGTCAGCTGTGTGTCATCCATTGAAGAATTTACAGCAGGTGTTCATATGGTAAAGCTAGGTAATAATTCCTGAGTGAAAGGGGAATAAAGCTGGATTTCATTTTAGCATTAGATTAATTAGTAGGACTATTTTCCTGATATATGGTATTTATTCAATTTTAGGTCAGTACAAGACAATAGTATTTATACTATCATATAGACAGTATTGAACTTGTACAATTTTAGTTGTCTTGCATATATATATATATTTTTATAGTATGTGTACAAGTGTTTAATACATTGATTTTATGGTAGCACACATAACATTGTTTTTAGAGAATTTTTGCTATTTTTGCTATGTCTCTTTAATAGTTTTGGCGGTTTTTATTAATTAAATTCTTCACCAATAGGATGTACAGGTGATGTATTTAAGTTTTGGGATGACATATGTTATTTGTTCTGATGAAGACTGTATAACAGTCGAAAGCGCTTAACCAGAAGTTTTGTGATTTGTTCAATAAATTGTCTTGATCACCATCTCGTTGTACGAGCAGTTTTCCTTGGACTCACCATTTTCCAAGTTCTTGAGTCGTTTGGTTCTGTTACCTTGTGAGAAGAGGAATATGGCACAGATGTCCAATGGCATGTACTAGGAACATGTCAGTATTATCTTCAGTAAGCTTTTGTCAGCTGTGTGTCATCCATTGAAGAATTTACAGCAGGTGTTCATATGGTAAAGCTAGGTAATAATTCCTGAGTGAAAGGGGAATAAAGCTGGATTTCATCCTGGTGTGAATAGTGAGAAATACTTGTCTAGAGCAGCTCTTGAGGTACTCATCTGTTTTTATTAGTATGCCTAGCACACATTGCTCTTGTGTGCAAGTAGCACTCTGCATTTAACCATTTATTGTCATTATGTAGTAGTTGAGTAATGACTCCATTAACAGCTGCAGATGTCCACAGAGTTTACTAGGCAAGTTGGGAATAGAAGTAGGTGACAGGTATTTCTTCCATATATAGGGTTTGCTAATCCCTGTGCTAAACCTGCTACACTCTAGTAGCATTTTTCCTTATACAGGGTTTTACCAGTCCCAGTGGTAAACCTGCTACATTCTCTAGTAGCAAGTTTAGGGCTCAGCTTTGTTGACTTGGCTGTGACTCCATAGTCAGCTTAGAGATGGAACTGCTTGTCAGTACCATAGCTAATGGGGAGCAAGGGGTGTAGCTGCCTCCATTGCAAGCTTGTAAGGGCATGGTTAGCACCTCAGAAGAATTACTGATCGGACGCTGGGCTTTCCTAGCATTTAGTTAAGCAGATGATATTTTGGCTGTTTAGATGAACGTATTTAAATGTTAGGAACTGCATAAGGTGGCAGCAGAAGCTTCTTACTGCATTTCTGCAGTCACGCTGGTTTTGTTTATGTTCTTCTGTGTTTCACTGTTGCAGTCATTACACTTGGGTTATCCTTCTGGCAGGCTACCCTCAGTCAGCCTGAATTCCAAAGTCTGGGTCCGGCGAAGGGTTGCTGTCGCCTCTTCCCTGACGTCAGTGTTCCAGGGGTATAAAAGATGCAGCCAACGCCATTTTCTTCAGTCTTTTTTGCTGCGCGGTGCCCGAAGCAGAAGCGGTTCGCAAGTGCTGGTCAACCAACTCCTGAGATTTTCGTGTTAGAATTTCAGATCCGAAGTCTTCATTAAAAGCTAAGTACCTCGTTGGGGAAAACTTTTTTCTTGCTCCAGACCGATGTCAGAAAAAGTTAATAATTGCATTTCTTGTGGGAAGCAAATACCTCATAAGGACTTTCACTCTTATTGTATACCTTGCCTAGGCCCTGACCACGACGTTGCTAGCTGTCGGATTTGTGCTAGATTTAACCAATGCACTATTAAGTGTCGGTATGATTTTGCTTTTCACTATTTTGGCAGAAGATTTAATTACAGTATGCCGTCAGATAGCCATCCAACTACTGGAATTCACAAGAAACGCAAAGAAAAGGACAGGCATCCAAGGTCCAAAACTGACGAGGCTTCCTCTAAGCCAGTCACTGGTTTTCAGTGAGGCACTTTTGCAGCCCCTGATGCCTGCTACTTTGTACTCACAGGCCGCTACAGACTCCCACGTGGAGTCGACTAGGCCGCTGAAAGCTCAGGGTATTGGACCTTTGGAAACAATTCCCTCGGATGGGTCCAGAGCCGCTGAGCAGGCATCGGCTTCTAAGGGTGTTTTCAGACCTACTCAGTTATTCATTAAAGTGACTCCAGCTACAAAGGCAAAGATCAAAGCACCTTTAAAGACAAAGAAGCAATACAACAGCCTCATGGTCAGCCCTCCATGCCCAAAAAACAGATGCTCAAAATGGCCAAAAACTTAATTACTTTGATCAGTGGTTCCCATCCCCCTCCTGATAAGAGGCCTAGGTAAGAGACAGAATATGAATCTTCTGATCAGGTTTCCATTTCCTCTGATGCCTCTTCTGATCAGGAATACTCTCTTCCTCCCTGTTAGGATTCTGATGCTGAAGAATCTATCCATTCGGCCTCTCCTCCTGTGAGGATTACTCTTTTGGGGAAACCTTACATACCATGAGGGAATGTTTCCACTGGGAGAGCCAGGATTATTCAGAATTTAAGAAAAGGCTCAGAGATTTCCTTTTACTCCCACAACACAGGCCCCTAGCTATTCCACCTGTGTTAGATAGTTGTAGATGATGTATTTTCAGAGTCCAGTCTGACCCCTGACTCCTTACCTCTAGCTCCTGTCAAGCCAGACAGGTACTACAGGGTCCCTGACTCATAAATTCCTTTTCAAAAACCCTGCTGCTGACCCTGAAACTATCTCTCAGGGCCCCAAAGGGGTCAAGGCTTCCACTGCAAAAAACGCTACCCCCTCTGACAGGGATTCTAGGGCTCTGGACAGATGGGGAAAAAAGATTTACACTTCTGCTACCTTAGCTATAAGGGCTTTAAATTGCCAGTTTCATATGCTCAAATATCAGCAATATGTTATGTCACTGCTTAAACAGAAAATGTTGATAAGTTCTGAATGTCCAGAAAACAAAGAAATGCAGGATTTTATTGCATGCAGCTGAGCAAGTTGGAAAGCATATTTTGCAATGTGGTTTTGATTATTTGGAGGTCTCCTGCAGGGCCGCTGTCACGGGTTCTGTCATTAAGAGGCATGCTTGGTTAAAGGAACAAACTCTGCCATATCATTTTAAAGCAATATTATTAGATGCTCCATTACAGCATGATACTTTGTTTGGTGTTATAGCAGAAGAGGTGTTAAAGAAAGGAGGACAAAGCTAAATCTATGCAAACAGTCAAGGATTTCTTACAGGTACAGCCTCCAAGATATAGCAGACACTGGCCTAGAAAGAATTGGTCCTTTCCAGTGTCAGACAGACCACAAAGGGGCCGATACAGACGCCCAAGAGGCAGATCCCAGCCCCAAGGTTCATACAGGTCTAAACAACGGGGTGCTTCTACTTCCAAAAGTGGAGAAAACAAGTCACAGCCTTACAGGAAACATTCCCATGACTTCCCCCTGCCTGTGCCAAGCACTTATCTTCTGGCAGCACCTTTAGGGGGAAAACTAGCACTTTTTTCTCAAAATTGGCACATAACCCAGGACAAATGGGTCTTGAACATAGTGTCACAGGGCTACAAGTTTCACTTTCATACCCTGCCAAGGACAAACGGTTGGCCAGACCTACCAAAACACCAATGGGCAGAGGCACAAAAACAAGTCTCATCCCTCATGGACATGAGGGCTATTCAACAAGTACCAGAGCAAAAGCAGGGACAAGGATTTTATTCAAGACTGTTCTTGGTACCCAGAATGGACAAAGCCTGGAGACCAATACTGGACCTATCTATTCTAAACATATCTGGATATACCAAAATTCAAAATGTTGATTTTACAGTAGCTTCTGCCCATGCTGGGCAATAAGGCTTGGCTTGTGACTTTAGACCTAAAAGAGGCATACCTGCATGTCCCAGTCAGACAAACAGAAGATACCTCAGCTTCAAAGCTGGCTCAGTGCACTACCAATTCTCTGCACTGCCCTTTGGCTTATCTACTGCGCCCAGGGTCTTCACAAAGTGCCTGGCACCAGTAATTGCATTCTGCAGACAAAGAGGAATACAAATATATCCTTACTTGGACAACTGCCTCATACAAGCAGAGAACAAGGGCATTCTACTACAGCATCTGGCGTTTGTAAAGATATTACTACCTTGCCTAGGGTACACAGTCAACGAACAGAAATCAAAACTAGTACCCTCTCGAGATAATATTCCTGGGTGCAAGCTTAAATACAACTGCCCAGATGGCTTATCTCACGCCAGACAAACAAAGGCAACTGACCACCTTTTTCAAACTGTTGGCAACAAAGGCTCAGTTATCTGCAAGAAAAATACTGCAGGCTTTGGGCTTCATGGCATCCTGCATTCTACTAATTCCATATGCAAGACTGCATATGAGTTAACTTCAGTGGTACCTAAAAAGTGTTTGGACTTAGTATTGCCACAGCCTGGAAACAATGATTACTCTCATTCCCTGTCTGCAACAGGAGTTTCGATGGTGGGCGAAGGCCTGTCACCAGAACAAGGGACAGCCATTCACCTTACCCCCAGCCAGGCAGACATTGACAACGGATGCATCAGATTATGCCTGGGGGACCCACATGGCAGGAAGATGTATTCAAGGCACATGGTCCGCCAACCAAATGCATGTACATATCAATCAAAAAGAGATGCTAGCTGTTCAGAATGCCCTGACAGCCTTCAAGGACCTACTTCATCTGGGACAACTACTGATAAAAACAGACAATACCACGATTATGTGGTATATATACAAGCAGGGAGGCACTCATTCTTACCTCCTCTGCAGACTAGCCATGATTTTGTGGGACACAGCATTGACTTACCAAGTACATCTGCAGGCACAATTCCTGCCAGGAAAGATAAATACTCTGGCAGACTAACTTAGCAGAAACCTCATGGATCCCCATGAGTGGAAATTGGATCCACAAGTCTTCACCATGATAACAAGGAAATGGGGACGCCCGGACATAGACCTATTTGCCTCTCCTCACAACTGCCAACTAAAGAGATTCTGCACAAGGACTTATCACAGACAAACATGGAAAGTGGATGCCCTATCTTTCAGCTGGAAAAACTTAACAGTATATGCCTTTCCTTCACTACCTCTCCTCCCCATGGTACTCCTAAAGGTCAGACAAGAGAAGCCAAAAATAATACTGATTGCCCCAGACTGGCCCCGCCAGTACTGGTATCCAATCCTAAGGAACTTGTCTCAATGCCCAACCTGGACCTTACCTCAAATACCTCATCTGCTGTCCCAACAAAACAATCAGATCCTGCACAGCCAACTCAAGACCTTAAATCTGGCAGCATGGCGGTTAATGTAGTCATACAAAATGCAGCTCTCATTAAAGCGGTGATGGATGTCATTTTGGAGGCCAGGAGGCCTAGTACTAGAAAATCTTATGCTGGAAAATGGAAGAGATTCTGTGCCTGGAACCAGGCACAAGGAATTGACACAGCAGTACCAAATATTCCTCAGATTTTGCAATACTTAACTGAGATGTTGGACAAAGGCCTATCCTATTCATCAATTAAAATTCATGCCTCTGCCATTTTGGCTCATTACAATACAGAGCCACCAATCTTTTCTCATCCTTTAAGGCAGTACCTCAGAGGATCCAAAAACCTAAGGCCTCCAAGGAGAACACCAATACCTGCATGGGACCTCAATTATGTTTTGGAAAAACTCACCCTGCCCCCTTTTGAGCCAGCCACTACAGCTGATATAAAGTTTTTATCATGGAAAACAGCTCTGCTCCTAGCAATAACCTCTGCAAGACAAGTCTCAGAGCTACAGGTGCTCATGGCTGTGGAACCTTTTATCATTTTTTATCCGGACAGGATTTCTCTGAGGACAAACCCGACATTTATGCCTAAGGTAGTGTCCAGTGTGGCCCTTAACCAAACTGTTCATGTGCCTACCTTTTATCCAAACCCACAGAATAAGGGGGAGAGAATTCTGCATTCTTTGGACATACACAGACAGCTACGCTTCTACTTGAACAGAACCAAAGCTTTCAGAAAGACTGAGCAACTACTAGTGGCATATGCTGCAGGATCACAAGGAAAGGTTATCTCAAAGCAGACTGTTTAAAATGGATAGGCCACTGCATTCGTTTCTGCTATTCACAACATGGCAAGCCAGTGCCTAAGGGCATTAGGCCACATTCAACCAGAGCAGCAGCCTTCCTCAGGGGAGTACCAACCAAAGACATTTTAGAGGCTGCTACCCTGGGGTTCAGTGCACACCACAAAGCACTATCATTTACCACTCTACTCTAAATCCAGGGCAGGCTTTGCCACTGCCGTTCTGCAGGGCCTCATAGCCGCTCGTAATGCTGTTTAGCTCCAGCCTCCCAACCATAGCTTTGGGATTCAACCCAAGTGTAATGACTGCAACAGTGAAACACGAAGAACATAGTACAGTTGTGTACACTTACCATAAATGTAGATGTTCGAGTGTATTTACTGTTGTAGTCCAGGTTACCCACCCACCATCCCCCATCTCTTTGCTGGAACTTATCTACACTTCTCTAATCTATACAACCTCTGTGGTGTATTTGCTTGTAGATGAAGGTATTATATATTTTGGTGCATGCATGTTTTATTGGCATATTTTTAGCCTACCCTTTTGGGGGTACCTGATATCTGGGGCAAGAAAAACTGAAGAAAATGGTGTCTGCTTCATCTTTTATACGCTTGGCGCACTGACGTCAGGGAAGAGGCGACAGCAACCGACGCTGGACCTAGACTGATTTTAGTGATCATTGTAACCAGTAGTAAGGCTTAGCACAGATGGACCACTGTGGTGAATATTGTGACTTTTGTTATGACTTTATACCATTTTAGAACCTAAGTTATTTCTGGTTGCCCTACTGAAATTCACACGCTACACACACACACACCTGCAAAATATCTGTGATTACTCTTGCTTAAAAAAAATAAATAGTTCACCTAGTGTAGTTTACCACACCACACGTTTGTTTTCTGGTTCCTAGACACCTTGAAAATCCACAGAGACATAACATTCCCACAAACAAACCCACTTATGTGATATAGAATGGTACAGACTGTAAGCGTCATTTGCAATTAAAGCAAGTTCCCACTCCATGCACATCAGTTAAAAAAAATCCCATCTATCTCTTATAGTTCACCCCCCCATCAGATACCAGTAATGATGTTTATTATTTATGGGATGCTGTCATCATACCATTTACATTAAAAATTCCCTTTTGGTCCTCTGCAATTTCTCATCCCCACTGGGTATCCTTAATAATGTTCTCTGTTTATAGCCTCCCCATCTGACCACAACAACATGCTACCACCACCCAAGAGATGCCCATTTTCCAGTGGTGGTGAGATTTCCATGTCTTCCTGTATCAAGTATGTTCTGGGTAGCCAGTGTTGCAAAGTGCATAAAAACTACAGCCCTAGATCTGACTGCATTCTAGTGCCAATAGTTATTGCATCCTCTGTACTGTCCCACTGCAGGTTAACCCGAAATGTCATCCTCATATAAACCACATGCAAATTTGTAGACTGTTCAGCTTCCCTACACTGAAAAATTAGCCTTTGGCAGCTGGCTGCTTACTGTTGAGGTTGCATTTTGTGTCTTTTGGCCTTTGAATATACAAATATAACACAATCCTTTTGTAGATAACTGTAAAAGATGTGAAGATATACATCAAAAGGGAATGCATTAGTTTGATCATGGCAGTCACAAGGATTTTTCAACATCTTTGCTAAATCATAGTTGAAACATTGCAGGTGCACATACATTAGTAGAAAAAAAAAAGTAACATTTGTCATTGTTTTCATGCAACATACTCCTGTTTTTCTTTTGTAGAATTCTCATTCATTCCAAAATGATATATATTCAATTCCTGCCCCTTTAAATCTGATTCATCCTGAACATTATTCTGCATGCGTTGTTCCTAAAAATTGTTTATTTCCATGTAATTTGCTCCTTCCCCTTTTTTTAAAGATCGATCTCCCATTCTTTTATCTCCTTTACAATGTTCAGTACTTCAGTTACAGTTGGTTTAAGCTTTCTAGTAATTGATTATTTTGCAGCTAATATGCTTTAAACTTAATAAGGCCTTATTTATATCTAGGCAGTTCAGCAACTGTGGCTCAGATCAAAGAAATCATTTCCTTAGTTTAAAAAAATGTTGCTCCCCCCAATATTTCTGACAAAGTGCTCTGTAATGAGTTTTAAAAATCCTGACAACTTGTGATACTCCCCAAAAAACATACTCCCAATTGCCCGTTTCTTTCCTGTTACACCTTCAGCATTTGTCATTTGCCTGAGGAAAAATTCTCTGTATGCTTGGGAGTACTTATTACCTCTTTTTTTTTTTTTTTTCTTATGTGGGAGTCATACAGATGTCCTCCCATCATACCTCTTAGCCTGCAGATATTGAAAACAGGAACAAAGGCGGGAGCATGCAGCTAAAATTCTGGATATTCATTAGCAAAAAATATAAATACAAAAAGCATACAACTCTGCCACTTTCAGCAGGAATGTGGGATGCTACTTAGGAACACTTGTTTGAAAAGCAGAGAGTGACAATTTGATGGAAAAATAATAAGCACATTATCTGGAAACTTTAGTGAACTCTATTGCAAAATTCTACCACACAACGTAATTTATTTTTGCTTAAGAGAGGGGGAGATGCAATGCGTGTGTCTGCTTTAAGCTGCTGTTTCCTCTAGTTATATTGGTCATGTAGTGTGGTTTCGTCTGTACTAGACAGCTCATAAATCATATTTGATGAGGGCAAGCCTGAAAATAGGGTCATGCCTCCATAAACAGGGATATCGTATTGGAGTAAATCAGGCCTGAAAATTGGAACATTTCTCCAAAATAGGGACAGTTTAGATGTTTTGTCTCCCATTACTTTGTACGTTGTCTTTGTCTCTTCCCATTGTTTTTTAACCTCCTTTTTATCTATTCTTACAGTTCTCTTGCAGTATTTCTTATGCCCTACTATTTAACCCTTTAGCAACATCTTCAGTTCTAGAGTCAACTAAAAACTCTTATCAGAGCTGGTCTTTCACATAGTTCTCCTGTATCCCTTTTTTCTTTGCATAAGCTGTCATATTAATCTGTTTTAAGGAAAGACGTCTCTAACCTGTACTCCAAACGTCTGCTTGGCTTCATCCTGCTCTGTTACCTTTAGCTTTGTAGTTATTTGTTCTCAGTACTTCCTTTTCTCCTGTAAATTCCTGCCCCTTTTTACAATTTTCCATACAGTTTCACTCTTCTAGTAATACAAGATTCATTGCTATGATGGAGAGTTAGAAATGTGTGGCTGTAAGGTGGTCAACTTTTTAGGAAGCTGAGTAATGATAGCTACATCTTGTTCTAACAGTTTTCTTTAAGGCATAGTTGCCTTAGACATCATCATCCTCATCGACCCCCATTTCCCTATTTTCGATATTGGGTCGGGGTGTCACATTAACTGTTGCTATCTCTCTCTTGATTCAGTACCACTCCGCTACCTTCTTTGACAGTTATGCTTGATTATTACAGGTCTTCTGTTGCAAAATCCATCTGTCTCTTTGCTGGACAAAATCATCTTAATCAGCTTTTTTGCATTCTTATACATGTTTCTAAACCACCTCTTTGACCTTTTTTGCAATTGGAGCTATTTAGGCTTCTACTTTGATGTCCTCCTTTCTTAATATGTCCTATTGTGCGAATCCTAACACCCTTCTCAACAATTTCATCTCTTTCACCTTTAGCTTCCTCAACTGGTCATGCCTCTGTACCATACACTGTTACTGTTTGCACCACTGTTTCATATACTTAACTTTTGAGCTTCTTTGGCATTCTTCTGTCATATACTACCCCAGACATTCTGTCAGTTAGCTGCAGCACCCTCTGATTCTAGCTTTGATCTCCTGTTTCAGACTTTCTTTCTCCTCAACCACCCTTTGTAGATACTTGAAGCTGTTAACCTGTTTCTCTGTTTTCTCTTCTATCTCATTTGTCCACTTTGATTTTTCCCCATTTCCTGCTATTGTAACTGTCATATCTGTATTAATTTTCATCTCGTGTGCCTTCAGTTTTTGCATTCCATTCCCATAACATTTGCTGAAGCTCTTCAGGTTCTGCCTGTAATGCTACGTTTTCTGCATCCAGTAACTTTGTTGATGTATCCCCTCCAACCTGTTTACTAATGTAGTCTATCGTCAGTTTGAACAGCAGTGTGCTCTGAGCTGAACCCTGATACACACCCACTCCAGCTGAAATCTCCTCTGAGTCCGAACACTGTTCATACTTGTCATTGAGTCCTTGTCTATAGCTTGCACTCATTTTATCAATGTTTCTTGGGCTTTGAACCATCACTGGACTGCCTAAAATCATCTTTCTTGGACTCTGTCATATGCTTTTTCAAATTTTAGGAATACCCAGTTGGGCTCTTTCCTTAATCTCTAAGTTGCCCGCTATCTCTCTTCACTGCAGTATCAGGCTGGTTGTGCTGCATCCTGATCTGAGTCTGAACTGCTAATCGTTCCCCTTTACTTTCTACTGCACTGCATATTCATGCATCAGTTACCCACTCCAGAACTTTCTTGCAGTGTATTAGGAGTTTGATACCTCTGCACAGAGTTGGGAATGCCACCTTGTTCTTGTACACTGGCACTAGTATGCTTATTCTGCAGTCACTGGAATACACTAGTTTTTTTATAATGCTATGAGTATGCTCTGGAGCAATTTCTGGTATAATTCACCCAACATCTGTCTTGATCATTATCTACTGTGGCCTCCTTTGAGCCTGTTGCTTTCAGTGACTTAATTTTCCATACTGCTGTTCTTTGTGTAGGGTGCAGTCATAGTCTTCTGTTGTAAGCTGTGTCTGATGCAGTACAGCTTCTGTAGGGTTTTCTTTATTCAGACGCAAAATACTTCATCTGTCTTTAATGTCTTATGGACTAGTGAGCAGGCTGTTGCTAGCATCCCTTATGAAGGACATTTGATGAGCATTTTCTTTATCTTTCTGTCTTCTCTTTTTAACCCAAAAAGTGTTTTTGTGCCATATCCTGAGTTGCTTTCCAGAAGCTGATAGACTGTCTCTGATGCCTTTTCCTTTGCTCTTAGAACTGCCCTCTTAAGGTAGCCAACCAGTATTCCTTCTTATTCTGGGCAATCTTTTCTTTCTCTCTCACTTTTTCCTGTACTTCTCCTTTCTGTTGAACTTCCTGGACTTCTGTATTCCGCCACCAGATTTCCTTATGTACCTTATTTCTATACCTGGCTTGGATGCATATCTGTTCTAATGGTCTTTGCACATGCTGTTTTGAGGTGCTGTCATTTAACTGCACCGATTTTTGCCTCTTCTTAAGGTGCTAGAGCGTCTAGTATTTCCATGGATGCTTGTTCTTTCTCTCCAGTCAACTTCCAGGCCTTCTGCTTAGTCTCTGACCTTAGAGCCTTCTCTGACATTTTGGCACTCAGAGATTTATACTGTGGGCCAACTGTTTTACCTGGGATTACTTTGCAACTGGCGACTTTACTGCAGTGCCCTTTCCTTACTAGAAGGGGTCTACCTGAGTTGCACTTTGGCCACTCTTGTATGTGATCTTATGACCGTCTTTGCTGAACCTTGTGTTGGCCATCAGCAAGCCATTTTGCCAAACAGAAGTTTAGAGTGGCCATTCTTCCTTTATTCCTGTTGCCCCACCCACGTGGATCCACGCATCTTCATATCCTGTTCTGTCTGCCCTGATGTGTGCATTCAGGGCCCCATTGTCAACACCAAATCCTGTTGTCCTTCTTTAACTTTTATTTCATGCAACTGCTTCCTGAATGCATTGTTTGTTTTCCTCTGCATCATAACCCTGCTTTGTGGCATAGGCTGAGATTATGAATATCCTCATATTGGAGTCTGATCACCTTGAGTTTGTCACTGAAGTGTCTCCACTAAAATTCCCACACCATTTCTAGTTTGTCCTCCCCTTGAGTATTCAACTCTAGATCCCAAGCCAGTGACTTTGTTGCATTGCCCATCCATCTTGTCCTGTATACCGAGGTTGTCCAGACTTTACCATCATATCATCCATTTCTAAGCTGTGTCGTGTCAGTGAACCTGTTGAGTAATTTTACTTCCTGTTTCGCAGGCTGATTGGTTTTACATCCAGCTTTCACTCAACAGTACTAAGCCAGGTAACCCAGGTTGGGCTAATGGACACCGACCGGGGAAGTAGCTTATTGTCCCAGGGCTGCTGGGCTTTATGGTGAGCACATACAGGTCAATTAGACCCTTTCCACCCTTAGTATGGGTCACTGGCATAGGCCAGAGTGGGCTGGTTCCTCAACCAACTTATTAGCAAATGCCCACGCCCATTTTTGGCGACATTAGTCAACATGACCGAATCACCTAGAGCCAGTTTTTACACCATCAGGTGGCTAACCCTCACACAGCACACAGTCTTGACTCATATTCTGCTAACTAGAGGATACTGCACTCCACATTTGATGCCCAAAATGATTGGTTTGTACAACTCTTCCCTATTTAGGCTCCATCTTGAGTCTGTGCTTCTACCCTCAACTCCATTTTGGGTGAATATGACAAAAAGTACCCAGAGTTTTTTTTTTGGGAGGTGGGAGAGACCCTCCAGAGACACTGGGAGGATATTGAGACTTTACACAGGCACTGGCCGGAGGTCAGGATCAGGCCTTGATTGTGAGAGGTAAAAACTTAACCATTATG
Organism: Protopterus annectens; assembly: GCF_019279795.1. Taxonomy (NCBI): domain Eukaryota; kingdom Metazoa; phylum Chordata; order Ceratodontiformes; family Protopteridae; genus Protopterus; species Protopterus annectens. The sequence goes on from NC_056728.1 coordinate 783,719,712, forward strand.
TCAGCTGTGTTTTCTGTTAGACATATTATACGCAAACTTTGTAAGGTATAATATCATTCCAAGAAATCTGGAGTTTACACAGTTTAATTTTTTTCTTCATTGCTCTTCATTCCTTTTGTTATTAGAATATTATCTGTGTGTTTAAGACTTGTCACTCATTTTATATTTAATTTTGCTTACCTTGAAATATGACTGCTGAAGAGCTTAAGACGTACATTCTTTTTGTTTTACCTTTTTTTCTGACTTTCCAGTTCCTGTTCTACCCTGGGCAGTTTTATTCAACATGAATCACTAACATTGCATCAGGTTTTGTGTGTGTGTGATTTTCTCCTGGCAAATGTCCTAGTTCTGTAAAGTCATTGCTGTGAATATGCACAGTATCCGAGATTTCTCTGACAGTATGATCAATTTTGAACACATGCATTCTTTGCTTCCTTACTGTGAAATGGTTTTGGCTTTCCTGTATTCGTACATACCACACATGCCACAATTAAGAGAAAATCGCATCATTAAGCACTGTTTAAAAAAAGAGAAAGGACTGAATTTATTTTTGTAATCACTTGTCAACATTTTCTGACCAGATGGTGGCATCTATGACTAGAGTAGGATAAAAATGTGGATTTCTTTTTATTTTCTCATCCAAATTGTTCATATGTTTTTTTCTGACAAAATGCTGAACTTTTGTCTAGTTTAAACTATACATTTTGTGCTTTTTTACACAATTACTATGCAATAAATGGCAGCTTATTTATGGGCTGAAAATCTCGGATTTTATCTGTAAGTGCTGCTGTTTTGTCTTTCTTCTTTGCAAGAAAAGTGAGAGCTGAATAACTTTGACTTCCTCAGCAGTTTGCAGGGATGCATGACACTGGGCCTTTCCAGACTTTTCATCCAGTTTGTTGTGAAGACTAAATAAAATGTTTTGTTCCAATTGGCTTCAAATTTTCTTTTTTTAAGGACAAGAATTCCATTTGAAAGCAGTTGAACCTGATAGCTTAGTTGCACATACATGTTAATCAGGGTAGTGTTAACGTTATTGGTACAAGACCATTTATAGCTGCATAAAATAGGTAGTAGCAGTAGTGGCTGTGAGGATTTCCATAAAAATGTATGTAGTGAAAGCCTTGCGTAGAATATTCAAAACGTCTTTGCACAACATAGTGTTAGTCTACAGAGGTGTTATCTGAAAGTCAGATGCAGACCAGATTAGGAACCGAACATGGCAGGTATGTTTAACAGAGCATGTTTACTAGAGATGGATGCAGAGCTGCTAAAAGAAGAAATAGTATTTGAGTAATACTACAGTTACCAGTAGTAGAAGAAAAAGGAACAGGAATTTTGAAAGTGTACTGACCCTGACATTGAAATGCAGCTGTTGAAAGACATCACAGTGGAAGGATAACCTGAACAAAAGTCAAAAGTTAGAAAAGATATTCAGTCTTATTTTTCATTTAGAAAAGAAACAGGTTGCATCAAGTGTTCAGTGGTCAAAGCTGATAAAACAATATTCCTCAGTCACTGGAGAAGAAAGTACTTTTGAGGCTGAGTCACATCTGGGAATAGTAAAGTACAAAGGAATAGCAAGGAATGTGGTATTTTGGCAAAGAATTTTCAGTTTACTATTATAAGTAGTGTAAAGAGTTGTGGCATCTGCATTGTGCGTACTGTAACAAAGCTAAGGAAGGACACTGCATACTGTAACAAAGCTAAGGAAGGACACTGTGCATACTGTAACAAAGCTAAGGAAGGGCAGTGTGCGTACCATAACAAACCTAAGGAAGGGCACTGTGTGTACTGTAACAAAGCTAAGGAAGGCACTGTAACAAAGCTAGGGAAGGGCACTGTGCGTACCGTAATAAACCTATGAAAGGACACTGTGCGTACTATAACAAACCAACGGAAGGGCACTGCACATACCGTAACAAAGCTAAGGAAGGGCACTGCACGTACCGTAAGAAAGCTAAGGAAGGGCACTGTGCATTCTATAAGAAAGCTAAGGAAGGGCACTATGCATACCGTAACAAACCTAAGAAAGGGCACTCTGCATACTGTAACAAATCTAAATAAGGGCACTATGTGTAGAGTAACAAAACTAAGAAAGGGCACTTTGCGTACCATAACAATCCTAAGGAAGGGCACTTTGCTTACCATAACAAACCTAAGGAATGAATGCTAGCCTACACAGCTCTAGACTGTCCATAGAGTCACTCTTCTACATTTTTTTTCCACTTCTGTCTGTATCCTTGAGTTAAAAGATATCTGATTCTTAGTGGTCCACAGCGCACAGGTTGTGTTCAGAAGATTTGTGCATGAATAACAATGTAGGCATGTAACGTCAAGTTCACATTGTTCGCAGTCCAGTGAATCCACTGGACAAATGGAGAGATCCGTTGTTCTCAATCTAATGAATTCACTGGACAAATGGAGGCAACCAGCCAGTGAAGAATCTCTTCTTGAGAAAGAACTGTAGCAGAATCTATAAGAATGTCATCTCAGTTGTGGAGTGTAGGAATACTCCATTGCAGGGGGTTCTTCCTCTCACAAGTTCAAATGTTATTGGCAGAAGATGGAAAAGCAGATTGCCTACTTCGGCTGCAATATAGATCCCAGAACATCAACACAAAGTAAATTAAGTACAGGAAAGAAATTGGGCAGAGACAGGAAATGCAGATGTCTCCCAGATTTACAGGTTGATGTCAAAGTATTCAAAAGCCATGGCAAAGTCTGCATACTGAAGCTGAAAGTATTGATAAATTTGCAGAACCAAGATGCTTTGTAGTTTGTGGAGAATATGCTAAACATTATAGAAGGAATGTCAAACACTTGCACAAGAACAGTATGTGGAAATTAAATTTTAGAAAGATGAAACACAACTAGAAGTGTTCTAGCCAGTCTTGTTGCAAAGAAATCTGTGCAAACTGTGATGGTTGACATTTCCATAAAGACAGAGAGAGAGACCGCTGAAGTCATCTCCAAGTGAAGTTGTAGTCAACAAAAATATAATCCTGTTACCTTCTTCCTGGTATGGAAATCTGTTGAAGAAACCAGAAAGATAAATGGACTGTTCAGAGAAAAACATGGTTCTAAAACTGACATGTTTTATTATTGATTTATTAACAATGCTTTTTTGAATCTATAAAAGCTTTTTTTGTATTTTGATGTAAGCAGTCCTTGATGTGCTTTGTTAGTGACAAGGTTAGTTCTGAAACCTCATAGGTATGTATACATATATTTTCTATCTTTGGAAAAAGGATAGAGCCATTGTGTGTGTGTGTGTGTGTGTGTGTGTGTGTGTGTGTGTGTGTGTGTGTGTGTAGATTAGATATAGATAATTTTTTATATACATGTATTTGTGTAAGTGTTTGTGTGTATGTGTGTGTATATATATATATATATATATATACTTGTGAAAAATGTTTGTGTTTATAGCTGTATGGCTGTTGAGTTATCCACATTGGTTCTTTTGTCCTGTGATGCACAGTTTATGTGGAGAGCTCATTTTGAGTTGGACTTTTATGTTAGACCACATCTGTTGTGTCTGTTATTTTTATAAACCTCTTGGCATGATATTTCCAGTGCTGTATTATGTCCAGATAGTCACATAGGAAGTTAACTAATAAGCCGCCTTTTGCTTGGGTACTGGTAATCCCGAGACACTCCAGTAATGAGCCCTGTAATTCCAAAAAAAAAAAATGACTATACAAAACAGCAGATGCTGATCTCCTTTACAGTAGTTTTGTTTTTTTGTTTTTTTGGGGGGGGCAAGCCACACTGCATCCCCCGAGGGGGGGGGGCAAGCCCTACACCCCCAAAACTTATATATACCAACTCCAAGATCATGGTGAGTATTCATGTCTGCCTTTTTGTTCATTAAGTTTTTGCTTTGGGACTTAAACTAATGTGTCTCAGAATATGAAATGGTTTCATGTTTTGCTGTATCTTTGCTTTGTATTTGGCTTGCAGGCAGTACATCATTCTATAGTTGTGTAGCAATATGGTACTCCAAATTCCAGACTTGCACCTTGAGTCACAGGACAACATGAGTGTCTTTCTGTTTAACTCAGCCACAGCTGTTGTAAATCAGTTGTCCTTTCTAGTAGTTTTTAGTGATGTTATAAATAGATTATTTGTAGACATGTAGTAGTTGATTTCATGGTAGTATGTAGCAAAAATAGGCATTGGGTGAGTTATGGGAGAATGGCTGTTGAGTAGAGAGAAAAAGCTCTATCCCAAATGACTGGAGAATCAGCATACTAATACCAGTGTGTAGGAACAAAGGGAACATTCACAAGTTTGGGCAGTGTACAGGTTGCAAACTCCTGTCACAGACCATGAAGGTACTGTAGAGGTTGATTGATAAATGAATATCCACCTTAGTAGAAGGTAGGGTGGGAGTTGAGCAGTTCGGACTCTAATCAGTATGCAGTGCGACCAACCTAACGTTTGCATATACTGAAGAAAAAATGTAAAGATGAAGAAAGCATCCAACAATATGACAAGGTCCCAAGAAAGCTAATTTGGGCAGTCTTGTAATGGTTTGTAAACCCATATACATTGGTAAAATTAGTGCAGGCTATGTACAAGGACCAAATGACAGAAGTGTTTCGTATCACAGAGGTGTTCCCAGTGGGAGTGCATCAGGGTTCAGCTCTGGGCCCACTTCTGTTCTTACTGGTGGACTACATTAGCAAACAGGTTGGAAGGGACAGATCAACAAAGCTGCTGTTTGCAGACAGTGTGGCATTACAGGCAGACTATGAGCAAGAACTGCAGCAAAGGATAGGGGAATTGAATGTAAAAAATGGAGGTGCATAGAGTGAAAGTATAGATAAGACCATTGAAATAACTGCAATGGAGGGAAATCTGAAGTTGAGAACTGAGATTAAAGGGAAAATAGTGGAACCAGTTAACAGCTTCATGTATTTCATGGAGAGTATAGCTGCCATTACTAATGATTTTTCTCCCACATCTGCTAATTTCTCAACTCCAGTTACTAGCATGTCCAGTTTTTCATTACAGCTGGACCCTACTTCTTTTGTATAACATCTACTGAGTAGATTTAAATCCTTCTGTCCTCCCGCTGGCAACCTTCCCACTGAATTCCCAAAAATGGCAGCTGACTCCATTCCTTACCCTGTCTCTATGCTTGTTTATCAATCCATTGAGGAAGCTTGTGTTCCTTCCCTCTGGAAAGAGTTCCTTGTCATTATGCTGCACAAAGGTAGCAGCTCCAGTGGTATATCTAACTATAGGCCTATCCCTAGTCTGTCTTCTCCTCCAAAATTTTAGAAAAATGTGTCCACAAACAGCTCTGCCATCTCCTGAAACAGCAACTTCTTACTTGCATTCAGCATTGATTTATACTTGTACGTACTAATTCCACTGCCCTTTTATCTTTCATGGACACTGTTAAAGCCAGAGATGCAGGTAATTTTGTCTTGTCAGTATTTCTGTATTTATCTAAAGTTTTCATCGCGGTTTCACACTCTAACCTCTTGGCACAACTATCTTCTCTGGGATTTTCTAACACCACCTTTCAGTGGTTTACCAGTTATCCATCTGATACATATCAGTCAGTCAGAGGGCATTCCAGTTGCTCTGCCTACGTACTTGTTAGCACTGGAGTACCACAGAGTTCAAAACTTGGCCCACTCCTTTTCAGCATCTTTAACAGTCTGCATACTTCCTCTAAACAACCCTTATACAATATGCAGATGATTATACTGTAATCTGCTCTTTCAACAACCTTACCCATCTGCAAATAATACAAGATGCTTCAGCTCCCTTGATGCCTTTGTTGCCAAAAATCAGCTCCTGCCTAATCCCAGAAAAAACAAGCTGCCGCTGTTCTTTTCTAAACAACACACCCTTGACAAAAACAACTTTATGATTTCTTCACTGAACAATACTGGAATTGAAGGTGTCCCACATACCAAACTATTTTGTGTTCCAGTAGATGATAATCTTAAGTTTGATTTGCATACTAATAGCAAAGACTCATCAAAAGCTAGGTATGTTTACTGTAGGGCTAGAACACTTAAACTCCTCTAAAGTAACTCTTGCTACCACTTTTCAGGTCTTCCCTTCTCTACGTTTCTCCAGTTCTGTCAAGTCTTCAGTCACTAATCCAATTTAGCCTTAAGAGACATTACAGTAAAATAGCTAAATTTATGTCTGGTAAGTCTCAAAAATCGCATCCCTGCTCTTTGCTAAAAACCCTAAAATAGCACAAACTTCCCCACCAGTGTACTTGTACGCATTTGCTGCTAACACAAAATAATCTGTTATCCCTCTTCTCCAGTTATCACTTCCCTTATACAGCACTATCATCCTCACAGTGACCCATATTCTTCTGCCAAACAACTTCTGTCTGTCAATAAACCTCAAAGGTCATTTGGACTTTGCTGTACAGTTGGAGTACAGGCTAAGTCCTGGAGCAACATTCTTACTTCCATTAGATTAATACCTCCACACAATACCTTTAAGTCTCTCCTGAAAGAGTATCTGTTAACTCTTGGCTCTGTTCATGTTCTACACCAGCCTAATATTTCCACTAACTCTCCATTCTTGCATCTGAAAACCCTCTCTACTTATTTCCAGTCTTCTTTACATCCATCTCCCTTGACCCTGTTCTTTAGCCATCCATTTTTCCAGACTATTCTTCAACCTGTTTTTCCTACATGCTTGTAGCTTGCAATTTGCTGTAGCTATGAATATCATGACAAATACATACTTACTATGGCATATAACTCACTGAGCAGCACTAGGCATTCTTCATTTGATTTACAATTTGAATTTCTGTGAAAATATAAAATCGTAATATTAATACTGCTTGAACTATTATTGTATTAATGTGGTATTAATGTATGAAATTCATTTTTTATTTATCTTTTATGTTGTATACGTATTGGAGCTTTTCACCCCTGGCCTCTCCAGAAAATGAATAAACAGCATCCAGTTAGATGTTGCTGGTACTCAAATGTCAAAAAAAAAAAAAAAAAAAAAATCTGGGAAGGGTGTTGAGAAGAAGGGAAGCCTGAATGAGGTTAAAGCTAGAATCAGAAGGGCTGCAGCCATATGGCACAGAGTTCCAGGGGTAGTGTATGACAGAAGAATGCTAAAGAAGCTGAAAAGTAAGGTGTACAAGAGTGGTGTGATCAGTACTGCTGTATGACACACAGACCTGGGCAGTGAAGGCAGAGCAGTTGAGGAAGCTGGAGGTGATTGGGATGAAGTGCCCGAGACTGGAGGTGGGACACACTAAGAAATGAGGACATCAGAGCAGATGCATAAGTAGCTTAATTAGCAGTTAGGGTCAAAGAGAATAGATAATGGTAGATCTGATATTGTTAATCCTCGTTCATTCCTTACGTATGATTATCGATTCCAACCTCGGAACCGAGCCAGCCATGTTCCAAGCTTGCTTCCGCTACAAACTCTCGAGCTAAACTATTGCCCATAATTCCCCTCTTCCTGTTACCTCAGATTGCATTGCCATTCGGTCGTGTCAAGCCGCTTCTCTTGAGCTAAGTATAGATATTTGTTGTCAGACTAGTCTAATGTAACCTTTTCTGTCAGAAAAGTTTTTAATTTGTTGTCTCATACCCTGTCGCATTTAGCGACCATATTTTCTTCATTTTCCTTCTCTTAATTCAGCACTTTTTACCGCGAGGTATTTTATGCCTTACTATCGTTGGTAATCCCTTCCTTTTCTTCATTACCTTCGGGTATTCTTTCGTACCATTGCTGGTACCCTTTCTTCTGTATCCTTTTCTGTCATGGCAGATACAAAAGGTAGTCCAGGATTTAAAAGGTGTTCTGATTGTGGACACAAATTACCTATATCAGATGCACACTCTTTATGCGTTTATTGCTTGGGTGTGTCTCACTTATCTGTTGACCCACCCTGTGGTATTTGTAAAAAATGTTTCCAATAGTACTTTGAAAGGAAAAATAAGATGTTCATCGTGTTACACTGCTGCAGTCATTACACTTGGGTTATCCTGCCGTCAGGCGGTTCCCCAGTCGGCCTGAGTTCCAAAGTCTTGGTCCGGCGTCAGTTGCTGTTGCTTCTTCCCTGACGTCAGTGCGACAGGGGTATATAAGATGCATCCAACGCCATTTTCTTCAGTCTTTCTTGCCACGCAGTGCCCGAAGCAAAAGCAGTTCGCAAGTGCCGGTTGGCCGACTCCTGAGATTTTCATTCCGAATCCAGAACCAAAGTCTTCTACAAAGCTAAGTACCCCGTTGGGGAAACTTTTTCTTGCCTCAGACTGATGTCAGTAAAAGTTAATAACTGTATTTCTTGTGGGAAGCAAATACCTCATAAGGATTTCCATTCTTATTGTATCCCTTGCCTAGGCCCAGACCATGACGTCACTGGTTGTCGGTTTTGTGCTAGGTTTAACAAGCGCACTATTAAACGTCGGTTTGATTTTGCCCGACATTATTTTGGCAGAAAATTCAATTACACCATGCCGTCAGAACTACCGACAACCGGAATACATAAAAAGCGCAAAGACAAGGACAGGCATCCAAGGCCCAAAACTGACGACTAAGCCTCTTCTTGGCCAGTCACCGGTTCTCCGGTTTTCAGCGAGACGCCTTCGCAGCCCCTGATGACCGCTTCTTTAGAACCACAGGCCGCCTCTGACTCCCACGTGGAGATGGCTGGGCCTTCGGACGCACAAGATTTTCAGCCTACCAAGACTAACCCTTCAGAGGGATCCGGAGTAGCTGAACAACCCGTAGCTTCAGAGGGTGTTTTCCGACCTACTCAGTTAACCATTAAATCTTCTGCTAAGTCTAAACCTCCTTTAAGAACAAATAAACAAATTCAACATTCACCAGGACAGGCCTCCATGCCTAAGAAACAAATGCTCAAAATGGCCGAAGACCTAATCACTCTGATCAGGGGGTCCCATCCCCCTCCTGATAAAAGGCCTAGACAGGATGCAGACTATGACTCATCCGACCAGGTATCCATCTCTCCAGATTCATCCTCAGACCTAGGATACTCTTTACCCCCTTATGAGGATTCTGATGCTGAGGAATCAATTCCATCAGCCTCTCCGCCTGAGGACTACTCCTTTGGGGAAACCTTACATACCTTGAGGGAGCATTTCCATTTTGAGGACCAGGATTACTCAGAATCCAAGAAAAGGCTCAGAGACTTCCTTTTATTACCTCAACACAGATCCCTTGCTATTCCGCCAGTGTTAGATATTGTGGATGATGTGTATACTGAATCCAGCTTAAATCCTGATTCTTTACCTCCAGCCCCAGTTAAGCCAGACAGATACTACAGAGTCCCTGACTCTCACAAATTTCTTTATAAAAGCCCTGTTGCTGACACTGAAACTATTTCTCAGGCCCCCTAAGGGGTTAAGGCCTCATCAGCAAAGAATCCAGTCCCCTCTGACAGAGATTCCAGAGCATTAGACAGATGGGGGAAGAAAGTATATACATCTGCAACTTTAGCAATGAGGGCCTTAAATTGCCAGTTTCACATGCTAAAATGTCAGCAATATTTGATGTCTCAGTTGAAACAAAAAATGCTTCCAAACACAGATCCTCTTAGTTTTAAGGAAATGCAGGATTTATTGCATGCAGCTGAACAAGTGGGAAAACGTACTTTGCAATGTGGTTTTGATTCTTTAGAGGCCTCCTGTAGAGCAGCAGTTACAGGTTCTGTCATTAGAAGACATGCTTGGTTAAAAGAACATACATTACCAGATCATGTTAAAGCAAAATTATTGGATGCACCTTTGCAGCAGGATGTGTTATTTGGAGTTAAGGCAGAAGAGGTATTAAAGAAAATGGAGGATAAGGCAAAATCTATGCAAATGGTGAAGGATTTCTTACAGGTTCAGCCTCCTCGATTTAGCAGAAATTGGCCAACAAAAAATTGGTCCTTTCCAATTAGACAGACCTCAAAGGGGCAGATACAGACGTCCAAGAGGTAGAGGTCAACCACAAGGTGCTTACAGGCCTCGACAATGGGGTGCATCAACCCAGAAAGAAGGGGAAGACAGGCCCCAACCATGTAAAAAAACAGCCCCAATGACTTCCCACTACAGCTGACAAACAGTTCTCTCTTGGCAGCCCCCTTGGGAAGAAAATGGCACTTTTCTATCACAATTGGTATATGATCACCAAAGACAAATGGGTTCTCAACATTGTATCTCAAGGTTACAGGTTCCACTTTCACACACTGCCAATGTTAAAAGGGATGCCAAATCTGCCAACAAATCAATGGGCAGAGGCTCAAAAACAAATTACAGCACTCATGGACATGATAGCTATTCAAAAGGTACCACCTCAGGAGCAAGGACAAGGATTTTACTCAAGACTCTTTCTTGGTTCCCAGAAAGGACAAAGCCTGGAGGCCCATTCTGGATCTTTCTTCTCTAAACATTTACCTGGATGTCCAAAATTCAAAATGTTGACACTACAGCAGCTTCTTCCCATGCTGGGCAAGAAAGCTTGGCTCGTAACTTTGGACCTCAAGGAGGCATACCTGCATGTCCCTATCGGACAAAACTGCAGAAGATACCTCAGATTCATAGCTGGTTCAATGCACTACCAGTTCTCTGCACTGCCCTTTGGCTTATCTACTGTGCACAGGGTCTTCACAAAGTGTCTGGCACCAGTAATTGCATTTTGCAGACAGAAAGGAATTCATATTTATCCATACCTGGACGACTGCCTGATTCAAGCAGAGAGCAAGGACATTCTTCTAAAGCATCTGGCATTTGTAAAAAAGTTAAGTTGCCTAGGGTACACGGTAAACGAAAAGAAATCAAAACTAGTGCCTTCACAAGAGATAATATTCCTGGGTGCCAGCTTGAATACAACATTCCAGATGGCTTATCTGATGCCAGACAAGCAAGGACAATTGACTCAATATTTTCAATTGATGGCAACAATGACCCAACTCCCTGCAAAAAAAAATCTGCAGGCCTTGGGTTACATGGCATCTTGCATACTACTAATTCCATATGCCAGACTGCATATGAGGAAACTACAATGGTACCTAAAGAGTGTCTGGTCTCAACACTGTCAAAGTTTGGAAACAGTAATACCACTAATTCCTTGCCTTCAACAGGAGTTTCGATGGTGGGCTCAAGCTTGTCACCTCAGCAAGGGACAGCCTTTCACTCAACCCACAGCCAGGAAAACACTGACAACAGATGCATCGGATTACGCCTAGGGAGCACACCTGGCAGGAAAATGTATTCAGGGCAAGTGGCCCACAGAACAAAGGCATCTTCACATAAATCAAAAAGAGATGCTAGCTGTACAAAATACCCTTATAGCTTTCAAGGACCTTCTGCATCCAGGACAACTACTACTAAAGACAGACAACACCACAGTTATGTGGTACATAAACAAGCAAGGGGGCACTCACTCTTATCCCCTCTGCAGACAAGCCATGACCTTGTGGAACACAGCTCTAACCTATCAAGTTCATCTGCAAGCACAATTCCTGCCAGGAGAGAAAAACACACTGGCAGATGACTTAAGCAGAAACATCATGGATCCCCATGAATGGGAATTGAATCCACAAATATTCAGAATAACAACACAAAAATGGTGGAGCCCGGACATCTGTTTGCATCCCCAATGAACTGCCAGCTACAGAAATACTGCACAAGGACTTACCACCCACAAGCATGGAAAGTGGGTGCCCTCTCATTCAGCTGGAAAAACCTACAAGTATATGCTTTCCCACCACTATCTCTCCTTCCAAAGGTACTCATAAAAGCCAGGCAAGAAGAGCCAAAGATGATCCTGATTGCCCCAGACTGGCCACGCCAGCACTGGTACCCAATCTTCAAGTACTTAGCACAAGGACCACCCTGGATTTTGCCTCAAATATTCCTCCGATACTACAATATTTAAATGAGATGCTGGACAAAGGCCTCTCCTTTTCATCCATCAAGATCCACGCCTCTGCCATCTCTGCTCATTACAACACGGATCCACCAATTTTCTCTAATCTCTTGCTAAAACAGTACCTCAGAGGGGCTAAAAACATAAAACCGCCCTGTAGAGCACCTACTCCAACTTGGGACCTTAACTTCGTGTTGGAAAAATTAACGTTACCTCCTTTTGAGCCAGTTAACACCGCAGATTTAAAATATGTCTCTTGGAAAACTACTCTGCTCCTGGCAATAACATCAGCACGAAGAGTTTCAGAATGACAGGCACTAATGGCAGTGGAACCTTTCATCATTTTCCACCAAGACAGGGTGTCTTTAAGACCAAACCCTACTTTTATGCCAAAGGTGGTATCGAGTGTGGCTCTAAACCAAACTATTCACTTGCCAACTTTTTATCCAAATCCACAGAATAAAGGAGAAAGGCTTCTGCATTCTTTGGACATACACAGGCAGTTATGCTTCTACTTGGACAAAACCAAAGCTTTCAGGAAAAACTGAGCAATTATTGGTAGCATATGCTGCAGGAGCACAGGGAAAAGACATTTCAAAACAGACTATTTCAAAATGGATAGCACACTGCATACGTTTCTGCTACATACACCATGGGAAACCTGTACCTAACAGCATTAGGTCTCATTCCACCAGGGCAACAGCCACTTCAACTGCCTACCTCAGAGGAGTACCTACCAAGGACATTTTGTTAACAGCAACTTGGAGTTCTGTACATACCTTCACCAAGCATTACCATCTGCCTCTATACTCTAAATCCAGAGCTGGCTTTGCCACTGCAGTGCTGCAGGGCCTTATAGCCACCCCCTAATGCCTTATAGAACCAGCCACCCTACCTCAGCTTTGGGATTCCACCCAAGTGTAATGACTGCAGCAGTGTAACACTATGAACATAGTACAGTTTTGTACCTACCATAAATGTATATGTTTGAGTGTATACACTGCTGCAGTCCAGGTTACCTTCCCTCCTTCCCCTCTTACTTGCTGGTACGTACCTGTCTTCTACCCTTTACTACCTATGGGGAGTATTTGCTGGTAACTGAGAGTTGTTTATTGCTTTTCTTATGTATGTTTTGTTAGCAATTTGAATTGCCTACCTTTTCGAGGGCACCTGACATCTGGGGCAAGAAAAACTGAAGAGAATGGCGTCGGCTGCATCTTATATACCCCATGTCGCACTGACGTCAGGGAAGAAGCGACAGCAACCAACGCCGGACCAAGACTTTGGAACTCAGGCCAACTGGGGAACCGCCTGATGGCAGGATAACCCAAGTGTAATGACTGCAGCAGTGTATACACTCGAACATCTACATTTATGGTAGGTAGAAAACTGTACTTTGTTGCTGAAGGGACTTCTCATATCTCCCTTTTCAGAGGCTATTTCTGGGTCAGAGGCTTCAACCCCCTCCTAGAGCCCATAAGAAAATTTTGGATGATCCTACTAAGGCCAAGTCTTTGCCTTCGTCCCCGGCTGGGGACTCCCGCCAACCAAGACTTAAGAAGGCTAATGTTTCTGCTTCGGAGCTTACTCAGTTGGCCCCAGTGCTTTCGGTGCTTAGACCTTCGGCACCGAGGCCTTCGTCTCCATCAGTGATCTTGGCTCTGTCTACTCCTATAGCCTTTACTATGTCTGTACCGAGGGGCTCCTCAGTTCAAACTACTGTGACTACTACATCGGCACAGACTGTTCAGTCGACGCAGACCTTGACCACTTCGGCTCTGACATCTTACTCGGAACCAACCCCTCAATTATTGGCACCAATTTTGTCGGTTCCAGCTTCAGTACCGGCAACCACTTCGGCACCGATCCTTTTGTCAGTGCAGACCGTGACCTCGGCACCAATGATTTCCTCGGTGCAGACACCCGTAGTCCAGTCTCTGTCGGCACTGTTGTTCTCAGTGCGAACTGGTGAGGTGGGTACCGAGCTTGTTTTTTCTGTGGACAGACCTGTTTCTCTCTGTCTCCGTGAGGTCCACTAGAAGCCTTTCCGAACACGGCGTGTTGCGTCATGTGGATCAAGTGCTTCTGGCCAGAGGTATCCCACCCCCCAGGACCTATCCTTCCTTGGGAGGTGATCACCCATTGCCAAAGACCCCTTCTTATTCTCCTTCATTGCCTTTGAAGTCCATTGATATAGGACAGTCTTCCCCCTCTACGGTTCCCTTTATGGATCTCACTAAGGAACCACAGTTGGCTTCGTGGCAGGAGAGTTTTGCTATGACCCAGGATGACAGTTGTGACGCGCATAATTTGTTGTTTCACAGCCATCCGGGGACTTCAGTTCGGCAGGCTGAGCCACTTAGGGGAAGGGTGACCTCTGTCCTGGACACTCACCCCTCTTCAGGTGGACCAGCCTTCCAACTGATGGAGAAGGCTCTGGCTTCTTCTGGCGATAATGTGCTATCTCCCCGCCCTCCTCTGGACCACTGTGTTCACAAGTCGCACCTAGCGGACACCGGGCGCAAGGGCCTCAGGACATTTTCCCACAGGGAACCCCTTTTCCGTCGTCTTCCCCAGCTTATCCCTCTGAGGAAGTTCACCGGAAAAGTTTGTGTAAGAGGAAGCACATGGACTCCACAGAGGAGTCCCTCACTGAAGACACAGACTTTGATGAAGGGGAAGGATCCCCTCGATCACCTGAGGTATCCTTTGGTGATATCCTCGAAATCCTTAAACAGAGAGGTGACTGGCAGTCCTCTAATCCGACCTCTGAGGAGTTAGTGTTCCTGCAGACTTTTCGCATCCGTCCCCCTACCTCCTGGGTTACTCCACCTGCCGATGAACTTGTCCGGCTCATCGTGCGGCCTGTGTGGAAGGCTCCTGACACCTTCGAGGCTATTCCTGGAGGCCAGATAAGATTTTGTCCCCTCCTGCTACGGATCCCCATTGGTCTAAAGGTCTTCCTGTGGATGCTCTGGTGGTGGCGGCCACAACCAAAAAAGGATCTGGCGGAAGAAAAAAGCCAGACTGTCCACCCGCCAAACAGAGTCCCGGGCCCTGGACAGGATAGGGAAGCGCACCTTTGCATCAGTGACCTTTGCTATCAGGTCCCTGAATTATATGGCACATTTTACCAGGCTTCAAAGAGATTTGATTTCCGAGCTCTCTGAAACCTTGGCTGGTGCCATGTCTGATGAGGTCGTGACAAAGTGGCCACTCAGCTGGCCACCATTGAGTCAATATCTAACTCCTCCATGCGACTGATATCTCACGCATCAGAAGGAGCAGCTAGAGCGGCGGTTTCAGCTGTGGTCATGAGATGACAAGCCTGGATGCGCTTGTGCAGTTTTGCGGAACTCTTTAAGGCTTGCTTTCTTAACGCTCCCATTGAGGCCTCTTCGTTGTTTGGACGCAAAGTTAAAAGCACACTGTCCAGATGTGAACAGGACGGTAAGACCCTTTCTGCCGTAGTTGTCCGTTATTCTTCCCCTCAACGTGCTTTCTCCCAAAACCAAAAGATTGGGAAGATATGGTTCAAGAAATCTCAGAGTCCTTTCTGTGACACACAGGCAGAGTTCTCTCCTAGAGGCAGAGGGGGAAACACACAGGGAAGACGCCCTTTTCGGGGCAGAGGGGGTCCACGTAACCAGGGTTCCAGGGACTCTTTTCCTGGCCAATCCTACCAGTGCTCCTGAAGAGCGGCACAACTGTTTTCCTCTGGAGGTGGTTGGGGGTCGTTTCTCCTTTCACCCTTCTGCCTGGCTAACCATCACCACCGATTCTTGGGTACAAAGGATTATAACCAGAGGTTATCATATCCCCTTCAATCTTTGTCCTGTCCGTTCAAATAAAATCTTCCCGACGTTCCACCCAGTCAAAGGGAAGAAGCAGCACTAGAGATAGAAAAGCTGATAAGAAAAAGTTATCCAAATAGTCCCTCCAGACCAGATAGGATCCGGATTCTACTCAAGACTATTTTTGGTGCCAAAGAAAACCGGGGACTGGAGACCAATTTTGGATCTCAGTGTATTGAACAAATTTGTGAGTACAAAAATTCCGGTTAGTCACAATGCAATCTATCCTCCCACTTTTGGAAAAAGACGATTGGATGTGCTCGATAGATCTTCAAGATGAGTACTACCACATAAAGGTGAACAGGCCATCAAGAAGATTTATGCACTTCTGTACGGGTGCCAGTCACTACCAGTTCAGAGTACTGCCCTTCGGACTCTCTACAGCCCCCAGAGTGTTCACAAAGTGCATGACAGTCGTCACAGCTCACTTGCGACTACAAGGATTCCAGGTGTTTCCATACCTAGACGACTGGCACATTTCCACCTCCACCAGACATCTTTTGGAAGAAGCCCTGGCATACTCTCTCCTCGCTGCACAAAGGCTAGGCATAAACTAGCAAAAATCCAATCTCACCCCATCTCAGACCACAGAATTCATAGGGGTCATCTTGGATACAAAGAATTGCAGAGCATGCATTCCAGAGCACAGAATTCTAAGGATAAAGCAAAAACTGAGCCCAATCCTTTCAAGGGAGAAATCCACAGCTCACTCTGTCCTACAGCTGCTGGGTTCCATGGCAGCCTCCATCACCATTGTCCCCCTGGCCAGGTTTCATATGAGGCTTTTACAATGGCTACTGCTCACCCAATGGTA
This sequence comes from Protopterus annectens, assembly GCF_019279795.1. Taxonomy (NCBI): domain Eukaryota; kingdom Metazoa; phylum Chordata; order Ceratodontiformes; family Protopteridae; genus Protopterus; species Protopterus annectens. Next base: position 783,736,275 of record NC_056728.1, read on the forward strand.
TCCTTTTCAGCATCCTCTTTCAGCCAAGATTCGAGTGACCCACAAGTGCAAACAGGATTTAAATTGGTGGATGACCCACAACCCATCACAATGGTCTTGCTGCTTCTGCCCCCCAGCAACCAAAGGCTACAATGACCACGGACACCTCCCTGGTGGGGTGGGGGGGCTATGTCAGGGACAGACGGTCCAAGGCACTTGGTCTGAATTGGAGGCCAACTGCATACTAGAGCTGAGGGCGGTGCTTCTGGCGTTGCAAGCATTCCATCCCTTGCTGCCGTCCGGGACGATTGCGATTCAGTCAGACAGCATGGCGGTGGTCTGGTATATCAACAAACAAGGTGGAACCAAATCTTACCCCCTTTGTCGAGAGGCCATGAGGATATGGCAATGGGCGATGGCTACCAACCGTTTTAGTCTATCATTCCTGGGAGTTCCAACGTGATAGACTCAGCAGGTGCATTCTACAACCTCACGAGCAGTCCCTGAATCCCATGATAGCGGTGGAGATCTTCCACCGCTGGGGCCGTCCTTGCTGCGACCTCTGCATCCCCGACCATCTACAAATGTAGCAACTACTTCGCCCTGATTCCCCCTCCGGGATAGTTACCCAGAGACGCTCTAGTCCACTATTGGCCTTCGGGTCTTCTTTATGCATTCCCACCTTTTCCCCAGTTTCTGAAGAAAGCCTGCCGGTTGAAGAGCAAGGTGATCCTCCTAGCACCATATGGGCCTCGTCAGATTTGGTTCCCCTTCCTTTGGCCTCACCTGCTAGATCAACCATGGATTCTCCATCCAGCCCAGGAGTTGATCTCACATCCGCAGAACCTGATTCATCCCAACTTGGACAGCCTGAAGCTTCACAGCTTGGCTCCTCCAATTCCCTTGATTGCCGGGCAGAACTATCTTTCTTTACCAGTACGGGACATTCTTATTGCATCTCATAAGTCTTCCACTAGAATTACTTATCTAAGCAAGTGGAAAAGATTGGATTTACCTGTTGGCTGAAAGAAAAACAAGTACATCCCTTCTCAGCACCAGTGTCAATAATACTAGACTATCTGGCCGACCTTTTTCAGTCGGGTCTATCGGCCTTTACCATTAGAGTTCATTTGGCTGTGATATCTAATTTCCATGAGGGTGTCCAAGACTCCTCTCTTATGTCACACAGATTATGCAAGACCTTCATAAAAGGTGTGAATCATATGAAGCCCCCTTTTAGAGAACCTATTCAACCATGGGACCTGTCATTAGTTCTACAAGCTCTGACAATGCCACCCTTCGAACCAGCTTCTTCTTGCGACCTCAAATATTTGTCATGGAAAACCTTGTTTTTGGTCGCCATTACTTCAGCCAGACGCTTCTCTGAGCTTCAAGCTTTATGCATCAAGAGTCCATACTCTTATTTTTCATAGAGATAGTGTCTTTGAGAACTAATCCTTCATTTCTACCAAAAATGATCTCTGAAATGTCCATTAATCAAACCATTGAATTGCCAGTTTTCTTTCCCAGTCATTCAAACAGAGGAGACTATTGCCTACATACCCTAGATATTCACAGGCAAATCCGCTAATACTTGAACAGGACTGGGTCCTCTTGTAAATCTGACCAGTTATTTTTGGCCTGTTCTGGACCTTGATTAGGATCGGCTGTTGCTAAGGTCACTTTAGCTAGATGGTTGAAAGACTGTGTGACCTTCATTTATACACAACGTAATATCCCATTGCCTACTACCATGAAGGCTCATTCGACAAGGTCGGTGGCAACTTCTGCTGCCTTCCATGCTGCCTTCCATGCCAGAGCTTCTTTACATGACATCTGTGCAGCTGCAACTTGGGCTGTGCCTCATAACTTCATCAATCATTACAAATTGGATTTGGCCTCCAGGGGAAGAGCATCTTTTGGTTCTATGGTGCTTAGGAATGTCCTTCCATGAGAGCCTCCCAAGAATAGAGGTAGCTGGGGACTCTGTCTCATACGTAAGGAATGAATGGGGATTAACAATGTCAGATAAAGAAGTTATGTCTTACCATAACGTTCCATCTGTATTGTTGATCCTCGTTCAGTCATTATGACCCTCCCTCCTTCCCCCTTCTGTGGCTTCTAGTGGATCTCACCATCCGGTTCTTTTAGGTCATTTGACTAGAGGTAGCCTCTACCTTCTTTTGACTTGAAAACTCAATCTAAGGTAACGGGGAGGGGGGAATTATGGGTAAGGGTTTAGCTCAAGAGTTTGTAGCTGATGTGAGCTTGGAAGATGGCCGGCTCGGTTCCGAGGTCGGAACCGATACCCGTACGTAATTACTGAACGAGGATCAACAATACAGATGGAACGTTATGGTAAGACATAACTTCTTTTTTGGGCACATGTGCAGAAAAGTAGAAGACCGTCTTGTGGATGATTTGGGACAGACAGGAAGAAGGCAAGAGGAAACGCAAGTGTC